>NC_139627.1:45112938-45120438 GCF_964638095.1 Poromitra crassiceps | reverse complement strand
GTTGTTGTTGTTGTTGTTGTTGTTGTTGTTGTTGTTGTTGTTGTTGTTGTTGTTGTTGTTGTTGTTGTTTTCCTGTAAGTGAATCAGTTCACGCTGCATTAGTCATTCCTTTATGTAAGAGCCAAAAATGTGACCCTGGATTTTGGGACGACATGCAATCCTGAACCATTATCCAAATTGTAATTGGCAATTGTAGAGTCGGCCAACGCAAAACTACTTTCGGTCAGTCATCCTTTTCAGTAAAAGGGATACACATATGGAATTCCCTACCAACAGAAATAAAAATGCAAACTAATCTGAAAAGCTTTAATGAAAAGGTGAAACACTGGCTGAAGCTAAATCAAACCTGCGACCATTGATCACTGATGTAGTTGCTTAATTTTACTGTACATTTTGTATGATGTAGTAGCATAATTCTACTGTAAATTTTGTATGATCGTGTCACAATTTTTATGTTTGCACTTTGTTTAGATGATGTCTTTTATTAGAAAAGCCTACCCAGGGACAGGGATTGCAAATTAGCCTTGGCTAGATATCCTATATGCATCGCATAATGTTTCATGTTCGTGTAACTTGTCACAATGTTGTCTTGCATTGTCCCTGACAAATAAACGAAAAAAGAAAAATTAATAGTTAATTAATTAAACCATTAATAGTGTGTTGTCCTTCAGCTTTAAATGCATGTGCCACCTATGGGCCACTCCAGGGATTTGCCACATTTAGGACACGTTCTAGTCATGTTTCACCAAACTATCTTTCATTTACTGTAGGCGGATCAGGGGGCTCGGATTGGGGGGGGGGAGTGGGGCACTTCTTGTCGACTTTCACTTTGGAGATTTCCACAGGGACTTCCAGCAGAAAGCTCAGTTCTTTATGCACCCACTGTGGGTTTTCTCTCGAGCTTTATAGCTAGCTCCCTGTGTGGAGCTGTCATGTCTCCGAGCTGACAAGATGGGACTTTGGACTTTGAAACAGGAGAATGAAACCGTTTCATTGATCAACTATTTGGGATCAAAGGCCTGCCTGAAAACCATCAACAACAGCATCAGTTTTTGTGAAGTCACAGTGTCTTTGGCAGGGACAATCTAAACTTGAAACAGTATAGGCTAGGGTCTCTTTCTACAGAAGTAGGTGGCTTGGACAAACAGGTCAAATATATAGGTCAATTGTTGCAGTTTTTTTATTATTACACTCCCCCCCCGCCCCCACACACACACACCTCCCCTCTCCCTCTCTCCCTCTCTCTCTCTCTCTCTCTCTCTCTCTCTCTCTCTCAGTCGGTCTCCCTTGCTCCTGCCTAATTAATGTTCCTGATATTGTGATTTGACTGTGTTGAATCTTCCTCCTGTTGGTTCTCACCCCTCTCTCTCACCGTCTCACTCACACTATCTCTCTCTCTCTCTCTCTCTCTCTCTCTCTCTCTCACACCGTCTCTCTCTCTCTCTCTCTCTCACACCGTCTCTCTCTCTCTCTCTCTCTCTCTCTCTCTCTCTCTCTCACTCTCCTTCTCACCGTCTCTCTCTCTCTCTCACTCTCTCTCTCTCTCTCTCTCTCTCTCTCTGAAGTCTATTTCAGGACCATGTAGGTGTGTGCTGGTCTAATTGAGCGGAGCCTTCATTACCACTCTCCTCTCTCTGACTGGAAGAATGAGTCATTGACTGCAGCGTGTTACACAAAGCCCACTGACTCCTGTTACCTAAGTCCCAAATGAAGTAGCTACTCAAGGGACAAGTTAAGTGGCGCTTAAGGGCTTATGTCCTTACTTTTGACACTAATTGCTCAACACATCCCCCCATTGATAACTACTGGATTTTAGAGGAAAGTAAAGGGAGAGAAAAAACAGCCATCCCACCATTTCTATTAGTAATAAAGCCCAGTAATATAGCTGTTGTAGTACTAGTACTGTAGTATTATATAGTGATATGGATCAGACGGTGTCTATACGATCATGCACATAAAATAAAAAGAAGTAGGTGAGTAAGGTCGGTATGCTGCCCATTTTATGACATTAACTATCAACACACCTATTCAGTTATACACATTATGCACACAGAGAAATACCATATCATCCAACTTTGTAGACTAGACTGAATATGAAAATATGCCCGGATGTCAGCTCTGGCTCAGCAATGACTTTCAGTCTACTCACTTCATATAAAGTTTTATGCTCCATTCCAAGTGGATTGGGAGCAGTTCAAAGGTCAGAAACAGCCCATGTGATGTACTCAGATTTTCTCCGCCAGACTTGGGGGAGCCTCGCCAGCCCCGATCTCAAAAATCCAAGATGGCAGCTCGGCCCTTCAACAGTAGTTAAAATCGTATAGTAAATACTGTTTATTAGCTTTCTGTCTCATTTTTGTCCCATTAAATCAGTTATACGCACAGTCCGTCTAACATTCTATCTGTGTGGACATGTTGCTACAGTGTTTTATATGTGCAAAATTATTGTTAACAATGGCTAGCCTAGCTAACGCCTAGGAACGCCGACAACTCGGGTGTGACGTCACTTAACTGCGATATTCCTCCCAATGCAAGTGGAATGGAGCACAGGTCATTTCAAGTCAGAGTGGAGTTAGTCTTTGAGGACAAGCCTGAGACAGTCACTGTCCACATTTAAGTCTCAAGCGGCATGACCACCATATAAAACTCAATTCTGCACATTTGTGCCAGAAATGTGACTTGTGGGAGTCAACTTGAGTCAAAAATCTCTAGTCTGACCAGAGCGGCTTATGTAGTATTGATTCGGTTACTTATCAAAACCATTTCAGACTATGTGTTAAAGCAATGCATGTTTCACTGTGGATGGATCAAGCAGATCTCAAGACATTGAGTAACTTAATGCGGAGAGGGTCTTCTTCTCCCTCAACTTTTCTCTCTCCTCCATTATTCCTCTTGTGACGTGTTCCAATTGCACTGGGAACTCGGAATTTCCCAGGTCAAAGGCCGGGAACGCCTCCGGGACATCACCCAAACTGGGATTTCCTACTCCGAAACTTGGGGTATACCTCGATGCCGACCTCAAAATCCAAGATGGCGGCCCGTGCTTCAACAGTAGTGAAAGTTTTAGTAGTAAAATTCTGTGTCTTGTTTGTGTCTCTTTAAATCAGTTGTACACACAGTACTGTCTACTAACTTAGCTGTGGTGTTATTTCTAACAATGGCTAGAGATAACCCTGGCTTTTTTTCTGACTGCATGTTTTACTGGAACACGGTCAACACGGGTGTAGTCTCGCTTGCCAGCTATCTCTGTTTTGTGCTGTACCAGCGCAGGAGAGAGTCTGGCTCCTCTTACTCTCACTCTGGTATAGCAGGAAAAAAGGCTCGATCTGTTATCTTTACAACCATCCACCGAAAGTACCAAGCAGGCACGCTTTATTGCACAATCCAAATCTTCGTCAAAACTTGCCCTTTTCAGTGTGTAGGTTGCTAGCTTGCAAGCTAGCATTGTTGTTGTTGTTTCACAGCGGCTGAGGCATTTGAGAGCGACACGCAGGAAGCGGAAAGGGATTTCCCTTCGCTCTGACTGAAATGGTCGCAGCCAATGGCAGAGCTTATCCCCGCAGCCTGCTTCCAGTGAGTCAGACTAACACGGGTGTGACATCACTCAACTGGAATATCCCCCAGTGCATCATGGGACGCAGCATCCATCTTCTAATCCTGTGGCTTGCAGGGAAAACACACACCTATATAGTGTGTTATGCAAGAAGAAGAAGAGAGAGGATGAGCTTAGCAGCAGTAATGAGCAGCAGATTAGCGGCAGAGCAGTCGGCGGAAGGGAAACACGGCTCTGTGGAACTGAGCCAATCCCTGAGTTTCCAATACGTGTTCATAGGCAATGAGCATATACGGTAGTCTGCCATGTCCTGTATGCATTATGTGACACACAGAGGCCATTTACACCTGGCGTTAACATGCGTTTTCTGCCATCAGGTTGCAATCTGATTGCAATCTGATGGCAGATATGGGTGTCCTCTCAATCCACATAAAGTTGCTGGATCCAGATTGAGAGGACACATTTGCATTTACACTTGTGTTCAATGTGTACACAATGCATCCCTGACCACCTCCGGAGGTGGTTTGGCCGATCAGATTGCGATCCTTCTTCGATGCGTTTTGGGGGTGTTTACACCTGTACTTTCAAGTGATAAAACACAATCGGATTGCAATCTGAAGGCAGACGCATGTTAACGCCAGGTGTAAATGGCCTCAGAGACACACATGCAAAAAACATGTATGTACACATTTGCACATATACTGTACATGCATGCACACGCACGCACGTGCATATACACACACACTCACACACTCTCTCTCTCTCTCTCTCTCTCACACACACACACACAAATTGAAGCCACATAAACCAATTCATGTCTGACAGTTTACGACCAAGACCATGTGCTCTGAGAGAGACAGAGAGAGAGATGGCAAGAGAGGCAAGGGCAAGTAAAGTGAGATCATTCACAATATTCTCAATGGGGAGCAAGGGAGGAGGGAGGGTGAGAGAAACAGAAAGGGGAGGAGGTACTGTGTTGTCAATAGCGACCCCAAGTCTGTTCTATTGATATGCAGGTCACACACACACACACACACACACACACACACACACACACACACACACACACACACACACACACACACACACACACACACACACACACAGTGGTTGTTGTTAATGTGTGCCCACACAGTGCAGCACCATGCACTCTCCCCACCTCTCTCTCTCTCTCTCCCTCTCTCTCCCTCTTCCGCATACACATGGCACATAGACACAGAAAACACAAACATATAGGCTACAAATATATGCAACCATATCTCTTATTTTTCTCCATAGAAAAGGGAGTGCTGCTGGCTTATCAAATAGAAATGTTTATAACTGAAGACCACCATTCCAACATCCCTACAAAAATAATATAGCTTACAAATAAAATACACAAAGGAAAAACGTTTTATACTTCCATGATGCGGACTCCACCAAATAATGATTAATGAATAGAAAGATTAACTTGTATCTTATATCCGGCCTTTAAATGGCCATTACATTGTCAATGCAAAGTCTACAGGCAGCCAAGTCTCATAATTGCTTTGCCATAAAATATAACCTCTCCTTAGTATGTAAAAACATTGTTCTGGTATTGGAAGAGTTATAGTGCCCCCGTGTGGCAGCCAGAGACTCTTGCCCATTTTATGAGCAGAACCATCTACTTCAGTAAACCACAGCATGAAATGTACAATTTAGGTATTCAGAAAACAGGTCTATAAATAGCTTAAACAAGTCTGTAACTAACCTAAACGAAATACAAAAATGCATGCATATAGGGCTAGAAAATGAAGAGTGGATGTCTGGACCTAGGCTACATGTATTTCCAGTTATGTATTTTGACGAGTCAGTCTTGTACTTTGCAGCAGCTGAAACTGAGACTATAGTATTTAGAAGTATAAAAATAAAACATATTTGAAGGGTCTTGAAGAGTGGTCTTGAATGGTGCAGGTAGATAGAATTTGCCATGGCACCCAAGCAGATTTTTTTTAAATCTCATATAGAGACGTATTTGCATGGGTTTTTCTTCTAGATTGATTTGTTGGTTTGCAATGCAAAATTATCAACAAGCCTCTTTTTTTCTGAACTAGGCTCCCAGACTTGAAGGGGACCCTTTATTCATATTAGATAAGCGTCAACAGCTTATACCCAATAACTGCTTTGTTTGTTCTTCTTGGTTGGAAAGGCCTCAATAACAGAATTTAGATACAAAATGTCTCCATTGTTGTATCTAGCAACACAACAGCACAACAAATTGTGCATTGTAAGTGGGAGCAGTAAACAAATTGTTAATTTTGGAAATATCCATGTGGCTCTGTCTGTTTGTCCGCAGAATGAGCCACCTAACTGTAATTATACAACATTTTGCTCAAGACCACCATGAGCCAACACTTCTCTAGTTTTTCACCTACCCTTACAGTTTTTTCTTTACTGTTTTTCAGATGACTAAGGATTGCAAATCACAGTAGGAGTGCTACATTTCCACACATATCTGTCTAGTTTTGGACAATATTTACACATACATACTGTTGCTGAAAGATGCAAGACACACATGCTTCCAGAAGGGGGGGGGGGGGTCACTGAGTCACAAGAGAGATAGTCCATAACAATCCATTTTTATTTATTTAACTTATTTTTAATGTGTGTAATTGTATGCACATCTGCACTGATATCTTCTAAATTATAATAATTACCAAAATGCTGCTATGGTCAAAGCCTCTCAGAGACGTTCAGTAATTCACATTTTCTTTCACTATTCACGTTTACAGCCTATTTCACACAAATTATTTCACACAAATTATTGTTCCGGTAACCTGGTATTGCAAGTGGATCAGGTTAAATTTCATCTTACTATGAGCATACGTTTTCGTAAAGCACATGATGTATGATACATATCATGTGTATCTTATTGCTAAAGTAAACTGTGTTTAGAAGAAATCTTCTGGTGCTAATTTTGCAGAGGAGATATTCACCAAAGTGAAATCAGTGCAACAATCACAGCCAACAGCATGTCGTTCCTGAAATCCACGAGATGGCGCTGCTATTCCATCCATTAGTGGCGATTTGCAGTCCTATTGGTGCAAAATACACCTGTGACAAAAGGGCTGTTGCACAAAACAGAAACAAGAAAGAAGAATGAGAGGCATCAAAGCAAACGAAAAAAGGATGATCACTTAATTACAAAAAATATGGCGTTTTTCTTTCATAATGTTTAGATTATGTTCGATGTTCATTTCGTAGAGTGGTATGAAACCTTTAGCGACTTCGGATTTAATTTAATAGATTTGTGCATGAAATTGATTTCGAATTTAGACATGGGTAGCCTACTTTAAGCCCTGCAATTCATATAGTGGATGAACACGCCATGCGTAAAAGTGCAACCAGGGTGCGTAATTAGGCCAGGTAACCCAAGCTCTTAAATAATCGTCATAGCCGCCACAGCTGTCACTTATAGTGATTAAAAAAAATAAAGAAATAATACAAATAAATAAAGAAATAAACTTGTATAGGGTAGTGATTAATTTAATCAGATATCGTCCTTCCATTCTAATAATTATTTGTTTACCAGATGCATTTAGAGTCAATTGTAATGGTTGTTGATGTTATTCAGATTGTTGATGTTGTTGACACAGCTGATGTGGGAGGTGGACACGGTGCCAAACGGTCCTGGAGGCTGCAGGTTGTGGCTGTGATACAAGGCCGCAGGTGGAGAACCGGGCCAGTAGGAGAAACCCGGCGGCCCCACGCCGGGTGCGACGAGGTTCAACTTGGAAATCCCGGAGAAGGGAATCGGGGCGAAGTTACTCTGGAACTTGTAGATGGCTTGCTCCGTGGTGGACGGCTGGCACACTTGCGCCAGGCCGTGGAAATCAAATTTATACGCGTAGCGCTTGCCATGGACTTTGGTCATGATGTTTTTGTCATAGTAGTAGCGCAGCGCCCGGCTCAGCTTGTCGTAGTTC
>NC_139627.1:45097938-45107938 GCF_964638095.1 Poromitra crassiceps | reverse complement strand
TATGCCTATATCTGACATAGTCTACATAGCCTTGTGTTGTGTTGCTTAAGCGCCGATCGAGGAAGTTAAGTGAATGTAATCTAAAAACACCATACTTTGTGTTTTCATTCTTCTGTATTGACTGAATTGAAAGTAAATGGTGACCAAGTCTGTTCCATGTTAATCATTCATGATCTAACTTTTTCCCCTATAATATGCCTTTGACCCCAAAATACTTCCAATGGCCAATATGTTACAACTGGGTCAGCACGCACACGCACGCACACACACACACACACACACACACACACACACAGACTATATCAGAATATATGGCTAACAGAGAATTATGACTAATGATGACCTAATAATGAGTACAATAAAATAAGGTATAATGACCTCATGAACTACTATGATGCACTTTACAATAGGGTACACAAGAAGAGTAAGTAATGGACAGGTAATAATTAAGTAATGATTAACTACTAAACTCACAAACTGACCATTAACTAACCATTAACTAATGATGAACTACTCTACTCAGGAACTGAGCAACAAATCATTACCTAATGATTAACTTATTATACATCACAAACTGAATGTAACTAATCATGAACTAATCATGAACTAATAGTTAGTTCATCATTAGTTCCCTAGTCTTACTGTAAATTTGGTGTACTTTATTGTAGTATTATCGTCTATTGACTTTTACATTAAGGCCGCTCCTCCCAGCCATGGGGAAACCAAATCTGGTGTAAATGGTCTGGAATTCACTACTAAATCCAATCGAGTACTGTAGTAGGCTACTAGGCTACTACTACATCCAGTGTCCCTCCCTCCCGAACTGAAGATGCCCCCCCCCCCACACACACACACACGCGCACGCGCACGCGCACACGCGCACGCGCACGCGCACACGCACACGCACACGCACACGCACACGCACACGCACACGCACACACACACACACACACACACACACACACACACACACACACACACACACACACACACACACACACACACACACACACACACACACACGGGTGCTGCTTCCTCCGGGCTGGTAGTGTGTCTCTGGCGTCCCAGACTTGCTTTAGCTGCCTGTGTCCAAGTACGAGTCGCAGGCAACTTAAAACAAGCCTCGAAAGCAAGATCGTATCAGTGATGGTGTGGTTATATAGCCTATTAAAAAAACGATGATTATCATATAAGGCAAAACATCCAGCAATAGAAAACAAAAATGAATTTTCTTTCCCTTAAATTGCGACTTTCCTCATTTGACTTCTAACACCAGTTTGTTGTCATTGCCCAGGCCTACAGTATATAGGGCTAGTAGGCCTACAGTGGTTCTCAAAGTGGGGTCCGGGGACCCCCAGGAGTCCTTGAGGGGGGTCAGGGGTCCCCAGCAAAAAGGTGAATAATTTATTTTCACTATAATTCCATCCATAAGTAACACAATGACAGAATGTATGACTATTTTTGGTCATGGGTTTTATACACTTTCTGTAATAAAACATCTAAAGGCAAAAATCTTAGCAGATAGGAAAAAGTTTGAGAACCACTGGGCTAGTAGAATTGGCCTCTGACGATGGGTAACGCATCTAGCTATAGCTGCTCTTCAAGTCAAAGTAAAACTGAGTTTGGATCTATCTAATTATAGGATAAAGTCCGTGAATTCATTTTAAAATGAGCGTATGTCTTGATACAATAACCTCACTTGTTTAAACATATCTGCGTATGAACAGGCCTGCATGGTTTAAATAGCCTACAAATATCCAGGCCTTCAAGACGTAGGCCTATATAGCAATCTGTTTGAAATTATCTCAATTAAAATTACAATATAATCCAAGAAGCTGTAGGCTGTTTGCTCATAAAATGTTGGTTCCCATTAATCCTCACTCAGTGCAAAGTTCCCATCCAAAGCCTTGAACTTACCTTGCTGCCCTGTTAGGCGACCAAAGAATACCCAGCCTGCTGTAGCTATATTGGCCTAGTCTCACCTAACTAGACTCGTGTGTATCACTCCCCTGCAAGCCACGGCGCAGTCGTTTTAATCAGTCCGCAGAGGAATGTATATTTGAGAAAGGTGTGTGTGGTTGAACATTTATTAAAAGATCCTGGTTTGGGTGTGGGACTGTGTCAGCGAATGCAGGCTTGCGGGTGTGTAACACGGAATCCCACGTCCTGGACCTACGGGAGGAGTGTGTGTGGAGGTAAACACACTCCAGGATGCCGCCATGTAACTGCGAGAAAAACGTGCTGATGTCTCATTAGAATAAACAAACAATGGTAGGTTGTCGTTGGACAGACACGTGGTTAGGCTATATTAGGTAGGAGGGTTCTACTATTCTGTAGCTATTTTATAGCCCGCCCACATTTTAGGCTGACATTATTTTTGTTATGAAATTCACACACTGAATGTAAAAAATAGTAGGCCTACATCGGTATGCATTTTGCACAATCCACCACATCTCAATTGTCTCACATTCAAAGCTTCACATATCCTATAGCCCATATTATATATACATATATAATATGTATATGTATATTCATAGAATATTCATTTTCTTTATTTATTTTCTTCTCTTTTCTTAAGTTATGGTATTATATTGTTTTGTATTGTGAAGCGTCTTTGAGCATTTGGAAAAGCGCTATATAAATCCGATGTATTATTATTATTATTATTATTATTAGCCATAAGTTCCAGATTTTTTGATCATGTGCATATTCAGCGTTTTATAGGCTAAATCAAACTGATGTAAGATGAGGACATGGATTTTTCTTCTTCTTTTCACTCTGGTTGTGGTGAGTTTTTGTGTGTCCACGGAAGCCTTTAGGGAAGGTCTGAAGGCAAAACAATCCTCCCGTTAGGCAAACGGCCTTCAGGACCTTGGACAGTGCTGCTTGTGTGTAGCCGACCTTTTGCTCCAACAACTGGAGTAACAGCAATGACGTCACGAGGCGGGAATTCATCATTCATAGCAGGTATTTATTTATTTATTTATTTATTTATTTATTTATTTATTTATTTATTTATTTATTTAAGCTATTTAGGCTATTTAGGTTATTTATTTATTTATCAATAGCAACAGAAAAAGTATAGGGTCTCCTATTGAGTTCCACTGAAGAACCTAAATAGTTGCCCTATAAGCCCTGTTGCTGCAACCGGCCCCAGGTCAAATCTGAAAGCAATCTCTAGTATAGGCCTATAATCCAACTACAAATCTCTGTCTGTATCAGGGTGATTTTGCTGCATCAGATGGGCTTGGCAAGCAAGAGAACTTCAGTTTGATTGAATTCACTTTTAAAAAGATGACGCACATGAGATGTTTTTGCCTGAGGTTTATCTGTCTGTGTTGCACATAGGCTACACTCGGTCGGTCATGTGATGGATAGAAGGCTGTATTTTATTTTAGAAGTTGCAAACTGCCTCTTGCTTTCCTATACGCACTTTCAAGCCTTGCCTGTAACAATGACAAAGAATAGAAACAAATGTGATCTTGTGCTCTTGTTTATTGGAAATAATATTACAGTCCGGCAAGAACAATATTATACATCCTAAAACCTAACAGATTTGAATCAAATCATCTTCCATGTGTGTTAACTACAAATGCTTTAAATATGTCCCTTTTACTAAATACAAAGTAAAAACTATATCGCTCTAAAAACCCATCCATAAACCTAAAAGAGGAGATCGTTGTGCCATGCTTGTGCATATGACTGGCTGTCATACACATGTGCAAATGATTGACCGCTGTAGCTTTTATCTTTGTTTTTCATTATTATTAATTTATGGTGATATATAATGAAAGAAAATGAATATTCAGAAACACTCAGATTACACACGTTCTGTAGTTTTGAATTAATTTATGGTGATATCTAATGTAAAAAAAAAATGAATATTCACAAACACTCAGGTTACACAGGTTCTGTAGTTTTGAAGAAAAGCCTTTATTGCCTATTTCAAAAACATGCTTTAGCATGATAGTAGAAGTAGGTAGTTATGTATCGATACATGCAGAGCCATAGATAGAAAGAGTTTGGCCATCTTGTGCTCTGTGGTGGCGGTCTGTCCAGGTTCGAGTGGAGGAAAGGGTTTGGGTGGGGAGAGTTTTTTGTTCTGGGTCGGTCAGGCTTAGTGCTGGATCCTACGAATGGACTGCACCTGGTTGGTGTGGGCCTGGGTGCTGTACTCGTTGTAGTGTCTGTACTCGCCTTGGTGTCTGTCTCTCTCCAGGATGTACTGGTAGCCACGGTAACCAGGGAACTGGTAGGCAACCCAGCTGGAGAGGAGCGCAGAGAGGGAGAGAGAGAGGGGGGGACTCATGGTCAGAACAAAGCATTCAATAAAACCAATCGCCATTTAAGCAGTCAATAAAATTAACGTAATTTAAATAGATTCAATTGAATTAAGAGGCCGCTCTGGAAGGGTGGAGTGAGACAATTTTCCGATGATGGTAAAATGTTAAGACTATTCCAACTGGATATAATATATTGAATCACATTTAGTCTGTTTTGACAGATTTGGTTATAACTCTGATATAATACTCTCTGCTGCTGTATCGCCTGCTTCTTTGCCTCTAAGATATCACAAATTGGCAAGAAGAAAGGAAGGTGAAGAGGCTAAAGATACAGATAGAGATCCATATACTGAAAGCCAGGTGTAAATGGAGGCGGAAACAGTGTTACTTACGCGCCGGAGTTGACTTTGATGGAAGGCACCTCCTTGCTGCACCAGCCCATGGCCTGTAGGGAGGGGTAGTCATCGCACATCTCAAACTTACGGCCCTGGAAGTCCTCGCACTCGTACAGGGTCACCTTGCTGTCACTGTGGTTCTGTGGGGAGAGAGAGAGGGGGGGGGGGGGGGGGGGGGGGGTTGTTAGGTTGGTGCTATAGTCAGTCTAGTTGTCAGTGTGATGGTTTGATGTTGTAAAGCATGCTTACTCCAAATGCCCATATATATATATATATATATATACAGTATATATAAATCATGTTTATATAATTCTATACATTCAGAATTATTGCTAAACTGCATTTGCTATAAATCCTGAATTATTTGGAGTAAAAAGACTTCAGCTTCTGTCCAATATGGTTGAAATATCACAATTAGGTATTGTGGAGTGAGGAGACCTGATTAACTTATGACCCACTTGATAGAGGTGAATGGATGGCAAGACGGGTTGAGGGAGAGACAGTTTGAAATGAGAGACATCTGATGGACTCAGGGGTGAGTGTGTGTGTGTGTGTGTGTGTGTGTGTGGGGGGGGGGGGGGGGGTCATGAGAAGAAGGGGTAGGGGAACTTACGGCACACTTGATGGGTCTGAAGGAAAGCATGTGCTCGGTCCTGTAGCTGCTGTTTCCGCTCCAGGCCTCGTAGCGAGGGTAGTCTCCCTTCTCCAGGATGAACTGCTGGCCCTGGAACTCAGGGTACTCATAACCCACCCAACTAGACAAGGAGAGAGAGAGAGGGAGGGAGGGAGGGAGGGAGGGAGAGGGAGAGAGAGAGAGGGAAAGGGAGGGAGAGAGAGTGGGTGAGAGAGGGAGAGGGAGGGAGAAAGAGAGGGAGAGAGAGGGAGAGAGGGAAGCAGAAAGTGGAGTCGAGGTCAAGTAAGGTGAGGGAGAGAGATGAGGGAGAGACACAAGTAAAAGGGGGAGAAGGAATAAAAATGTAAGTTAGCGGAAGAAATAATGAAGGAAAAACAAGTGTAGAAACGAAGAGCACCCCCTCCCCTCCGACACACAGCAACAAAGAACCAGCAAATATAAAGTGCCTGAGTGCAACAACATTGAAAGTGTCATGTTGGTTCAACAATAGAGTCCAACGCCCGCTGAATTGGCTCCAGTGAAAACAGCACGCTCCTCCTTTGTTACTGCGAGCACAAAGGCCCAAAGCAAACATGAAATACTGCTGCTGCTGCTGCGAGCTGCACCCGGCCACGCCTTTTTATCTGATCGCCCGTCAGTCTGCTCACACCCGGCAGGCAGCTGCACACGCCCTGTACATATTACCACTGAGTCACACTCGAATGCATGCACACACACACACACACACACACACACACACACACACACACACACACACACACAAACACAAACACAAACACACACACACACACACACACACACACACACACACACACACACACACACACACACAAACACAAACACACACACACACACACACACACACACACACTCAAACAAACACAAACACAAGCGCAAACACACACACACACACACACACACACACACACACACACACACAAACAAACACAAACACAAACACACACACACACACACACACACTCAAACAAACACAAACACAAACACACACACACACACACACACACACACACACACACACACACCATGCATGCCACCTAGCGATGCAATAACACTGTTCACACTGATTTATGGCATAGAGATTATTCTGCCTTTTCTACTTGTTGACCTGCTTTCAATATGAGCTATTTTGCTCCTGTCAGCTCAAGCAGACAGTTCTATTTTGCAATATTTAAGGCTTATCATAGTCAGCTGCTGCAGCATCAAAGCCGCATTTGAGTCCTGCATATTTTAATCAGATCTGTCCAAGCAGATTAAAATGAAATGGGAATGAATCTAAATTAACATTCTGCAGTATTTTAAAATCGTGAAGTAACAAGACTCATTTATCCACTGTTTTCCTCCTGTTGCAATACAACTGAAAGTACAGTGTGCATTCACTTACAGGCAGGAATAACAACGGCTAAACATCATGATACCAAATGTTTCACTTTGACTGCACCCTCCATAACTTACAGCGGCCTATGAACCTGACTGCTACAACATTGATACAACAACTGATACAATAACAAAGAGTTATTTGTTGACAAAACTTCTGCTCAGGATGTGAACTTATATAACATTCACACATGGTTTGGACGTTACACCTGCTCCCAAGTAATAGTATAGGTTTGTTGTTTGGGTCTGTTTCACGTTTGACCATTTTAGCCACCATTGACTCTAATGTGTAACCGAAACATCAGGACTTAAACATCCACGGTAACAGTAACAATATAGCATTATATGTAAAGAGAAATAGAAATGAGTAATAGCCTGGGCATGGCCCAACTCAAGGCAGATAGAAGAAGACGTAACAGTTGACGAAAAGGAATGAAGAGATCTTAAAGAACCACCCGATCACGTGAACTTACGGTCCGTTCTCGACCTTGATGGAGCGGATCTTGCAGAAGCCCCTCTCCATGATGTTCTGGCACTCCAGCATGAACTCACAGCGCTTGCCCTGGAAGTTCTCCTCCTCCCACACTGTGATCTTGAACTGGCCCATCTGCTCCATCTGTTGAGTGTTCATGGTTGCTCCTTCTTCCTTGGGGGATGCTCTCTGACCAAGGTAGAGGGTGTTCAATGTTTAGAAAGAAAGAGTTAAAATGGGTGGAAAATATCGAGTAAACGTTGTGTGGGGAGTGGTGGTCTGGTTGGTGGGGGGTTCAAAAGTCAATGAAGCATCAAGGTTTCATCAAAGTTTATTGTGAACCTTAACCTGGATGAAGACTTGTCCAGGAAATCAGATGTTTAATCCCTGCATTAACGCGTTAACAACTCGTTTTTGTCCTTCAGCTTGAAGACAATGTACTGGTTGAAAAGGCTTCACCAGTGGCAAACAGTAATATATATATTTTTCTCTCTCTGAAGAGAACAATGTAAATATCTGCTATAGATTCACAGTCCAAACTTGCCAAAAGGAGTGAAGAAATTCACACATTCATCAAAACTGAGTTCTCTCACATAAGCAAGTTGTTTCTGTTTCTGCTATGAAGATTCTAAAAAGACCGCTACATTAGCTACATTAGCTACATTAGCTACATTAAATTCCTTATATAAAAAAAAATATTTACCGACTATTGGTTCCTAATTGTGCCCAGTGCACAAGACACAGATATTATAGGGAGCTGTCTCTGAAGAGATCTTGATCTCAAACCAAATCACGACGACTGTCCTTGCCAATTTAAAGTTGACCCCAAACTCATTCCTGTTCACAAAAATGTTTGCATGACCTGTCCACACTGAACACCAAGCCACCACTAAGGCATCATCTCGCTAGCTTTCCCTTCTGTATAAAAAGGGGCTTCTGGGGTAGCTATAAACCAATCAACCTCAACAGCAGAAGGCTCAAATTGCAGCATGTTCACTAGGTCAGAAGGTTCCCCAGCTCCTTGGCAAATCAAGCCTATACTCCTGAATGCCTCATTCAAGTGCATCCATAGCTACCCATCTAATACGCGGCTGATTGTCCGTAACCATAACCTCTTGCTGGCTGTAGGGCATCACCCTAAAGCATCATAACCTCTTGCTGGCTGTAGGGCACCACCCCAAAGCACAGAGCTGTCCCTCATTTTGCGGTTCCTTAGCCGAGTCTGAGGCGGTGTGGTTGGAATACTTACAGACAGTACTGAGGTGGGACAGATCCAGTATAATCAATGTCGGGGGAGAGACCCTCGCCTGTGTTTTTATAGGGCCAGGCCCCCTGGACCTGCGCCGCACCGCTCGCCCACCACCAGCCTTGCACACTCAGCAAGCTGAGCGGGGGCCGGCTGAAAGGGGAGCATTAGCCTAGCGCTTTGTGGAGGCTCCAGAGCGCCATTGTCCACAGAGCCCCAAACTGACTTAGTCATCAATATGGCAGCCGTGGCCAGCAGCAGCCCCACACAGGCCTATACAATGCCAACGCACTGACACAACACTTTGATTGGTGTGGGAGGATAATAGACACATTCTGTGAGCTGATCCACCCCTCCTCTCTCTCTCTCTCTCTCTCTCTCCCTCTCTCTCTCTCTCTCTGTATGTGCAGGTAAATTGGAGGACAGGTGGGGGAAAGGGCATATGGCATCCCACACAATCAGTACCGGGATGTGTTATGTTCCAATATCATCTAGAACAGTGGTTCTCAAATGGGGACCCCGAGGGGTCCTTGAGGGGGTTCCAGGGGGTCCCCAGCCAAAAGGCGGGTAATTTATCTTATATAATTATCGCTATAATTCCATTCATAAGTAACACAATGACTATTTTGGTCATGGGTTTTATACACTTTCTGTAATAAAACATCTAAAAGCATCAATCTTATTATCATATGGGGGACCGTGGGGACAAAATCCTATCAAATGGGGGTCCGTGGTCTAATCTTTGTCAGTTTAGGGGTCCCTCATGTGAAAACATTTGAGAACCACTGATCTAGAAGGCATCCTCGTCCCCTTGCCTCTCAAACGGGGTAAAGAAATGATCTGGAATGAATTGATTGGTGATTGGAAGTAGGCGACTATTGTGAAATCCTAGCTTTGACTAATCCACCCATAGTGTTTCTGATTAGGACTGAAGGGAAATCAGGATGTCTTGTCCATATCTATACGGCCTTTGAAACACATGAAAAACAATGGCTCCAAATGTTGATGATATTTTATCTGAGGTGAGGAATCACTACGGCTGTGGGGATAGCATGACCAACTACCATCAACATACACTATAGAGTAGGCCTACAGCAGGGAGGACATATTTGTGTAGGCTTACCCAGAAGTCCCTGCACTTCCTAGGGATTTTTGTATGATGTAAATGCATGAAATAAATGGTCTGTGGTTCACAAAAGTTTATGAAACGGTGAACGTTGTGTTCAGCAAGATCATCTTCACAAATGAGGACCAATTTTATGAGTTTTAAAGTGTTTTCTGAAAACTGTAGGCCTTTTTAAAAGAATGCATTTACGCTTCGAAAATCATAAAAGTGGTCCTCATTTGTGAAGATTACCTTACAGATAGAAATGCATTCTCAATATTGGGAAGTATATATTTTTAGAGAGTCGATTTTCAAGGTTGGGGGTTATCACATAACACAACGTAACTGAATGGTTTGATTTTCATAAACACATATAAGCTATGAGCAAATAAGTCTATAAAACCCTGTTTGCATCACAGAGTGAAAACCAGCTCACAGTCGTGCACAACATGGACTGATGTGCTCCTTCA
>NC_139627.1:45032938-45092938 GCF_964638095.1 Poromitra crassiceps | reverse complement strand
GAGCACGTTTTTTTCGTGCGATTAATTCGCACGTCAATAATATTTTCCGAACCTATATCAGTCAATGCAACCGTGCATACCGACGGCGAAGTTTCGCTGAGCGTTATTGCGGTGTTTATTTTTTCGAACCACGTTCGATTTTTCAGAAATTCGCTTCCGACGTGTACACATCTGTGGCTGTGATTGACAGGTGAGTCAAAACTCGCATCGCAATTTCGTGCCGTATATTCGCATCGCTCTTGATGTGTAAGGACCTTAAGGCTTTACACCCCCTGAAAGTTTCAGCTCGATCGCACTTGAAACGGCGTAGCTGTGGCCATCACAATAAGAGTCCAACACACACTTCACAGACAGCCCTTCACAATAAGAGTCCAACACACACTTCACACACAGCCCTTCAGGGGGAAGAGGTTAGGCGGGGAGTTAGAAATGCTTGAAGGCACTTTGTTCTAGTATACTTTAATGCAGGGGAAAATGAAAAAGCATGTACCTAGAGTATCTCACTTGAGACATTTGAGGTAAGTATACATGTCAGTCGATCTCGCTTTCCAGACTATCTCCGTTTCGTGCTGTACCAGCGCAGGAGAGAGTCTGGCTCCTCTTACTCTCACTCTGGCATAGCAGGAAAAAAGCCTTGATCTGTTATCTTCACAACCATCCACCGAAAGTACCAAGCAGGCGCGCTTTATTGCACGATCCAAATCTTTGTCAAATCTTGCCATTTTCAGCGTGTAGCTTGCTAGCTTGCTAGCTAGCGTTGTCGTTTCACAGCGGCGGAGGCATTTGAGAGCGGACACGCAGGCGGTGGAAAGGGATTTCCCATCGCTCCGACTGAAATGGTCGGAGCCAATAGCAGAGCTTATCCCCCGCAGCCTGTGCTTCCAGTGAGTCAGACTCATGTCATATTGAATGTTACAGTTCTGTATTTCTATAGCTCGGTCGCTTTAATTGGTTTAGTGTGTGAGCTGCTCCAGACTGTTGAGAGAGCTCTGTCTTGTTTTCTGGGTCAGGAGGATGAGTGGGTTCTGCATGAATAGTCAGCGAATACATGCACACACATAGACACGCATGTTTGCATGCACGCGCACACAGACGCACACACACACAGACACACACACACACACACACACACACACACACACCACACACACACACACACACACCACACACACACACACCCGATAAACACACAATTGTGCTGCTATGGAGACTAATCCAGGTAAGGACGCTGTGAATTGGACATCTGCTGTGACGCCTCTGCTCGTCCCCGTCGCTCTCTGACTGCACATGCAGCTGGAGGACGGAGATGAACATAATAGATTAGACAGTTGATTATGTTGTTTTTTTCCTTCTCCACTCATAGATCGTATATATGGCCGGGTGATGTCACAGTGGCTACATTCATATATTTACACCAGAAATATCACACGTTGGTTTTTGGACTCCTGTTTTGACGTCTTCGGGTTGGAATTTTCACCGTTGGTTATTTGGAGCCAGAAGTGACGTGACTTTTTGAGAAGAGCCGCGTGGCCTGCTATTGGTCCGTGATCATCGAGCTGCGCCATCACTGGACAGGCCACCTGTCAATCGCTCCCCAAAACATCTCCTTTTTTATCCTCTAATCTACTCGAAATGGGACCATGATTTACAAAGTTTACAGAACATCATGCTATTGAAGAAGACTTGAAACTGGCGATTGAGATCATAAACTTGTTAGGAAAGAGTTTTACTGGGGCCATAAATCAAGTGAGAGAAGTAGGGTCATTTTCCCATTCACTTCCATGAAACCGGACTTCTTTTTGCAACCAGTGGAGTTGCGCCCTGCAGGCCATTTGAAATAATGCAGGTTTAAGTTACTTCTGGGATACACACAAGGGATAGTAACATTTTGTCCTGTGTATTAATTAATGCATTGGCTTCACAAACAGAGCTACGACCTAACCATCTGAAAATAGACAGGCAGATAGAAAGACAAAAGATTAAACATTGCATTGATGATAGGCACAGATACAGCAGCTGACAGTCCAGGCAGAGTCAGGCAGACACAAGAGAAGATAAGAGAAGAGAAGAGACAGACACACCTGCATAGAGACAGACACACCTCCAGAGACAGACACACCTCCAGAGACAGACTCAGCTCCAGAGAGACAGACACACCTCCAGAGAGACAATCTTACTTGCAAAAAGAGAATGTGCTCATCCAACTGTCAACTGTTTACTTTCTGAAAACTTGGCTTGAAGGGTAGATACCTCTACTTTTTGAATTTTACAGCCCATGGTACAGCAAGTAAGCATTCTCCAACTGCCAACATTCTTGGCAAACACGGACATACAAGGATTGAACATGGTGAATCTGACCAAACATCTCCAAACACAAGGACAGACAGTCATGACACACCAAACAAACATCTGTGTTTGGTGTAGAATGTTTGATTGCTGTGCCATGGGCTTTACTCTGCCATTTGTCTTTCTATAGTTTTCCTTTATCGACCATAAAAACACTTTTTTTTTTTTTTACCATCGTTTGTTTTGGTCATTCTTCATTGAAACTAACTGGTGGTTAGCACTGTTGCCTCACAGCAAGAAGGTCCTGGGTTCGAACCCCAGTCCATCCCAGGTCCTTTCTGCGTGGAGTTTGCATGTTCTCCCATGCTCGTGTGTGTTTCCTCTGGGTGCCCCCGACCCGTTTCCTCCCACCATCAAAGACATGTATGTTAGGGTTAATACTCCTGTCAGTGCCCCTGACCAAGACACTGGCAATCGAACTTGAGGTGGTTCTTGAGGGATAATAAAGATAGAATACAAATAACAGATACTGTAAGTTGTGAGCATTTGCTTTTAATAAGGAACGTTAACAGTTATCTTACATGTCTTTTTTTTCAGTTCCTAAAGATCATCTGATCAAAGTATCACATTTAGGCAGGTTTTTCTAAAGCAGCAACTCATAACTAACTTAAAGTTTCAAGATGTGAAATGTGAATGTATCACTTTGACCAGGTTGGTAGTCCTCACTCAGAGCCACAGGAAGGAGCAGCCAACCAGGAGAGGGAACAGGCCTCAGGGATTTGCATGATCCAACATTATCAGTCCATTATCAGTCCAACCTCTTTAACTGTCAGAGGAAACAGCACACAGCCTACAGGCAGCACGCACACGCACACACACACACACACACACACACACACACACACACACACACACACACACACACACATGCGCGTGCACACACACACACACGCATGCACACACACACAGACACACACACACACACACACACACACACACACACACACACACGCACGAGCACACACACACACACACACACACACACACACACACACACACACACACACACACACACACACACACACAGCCTCTGGGGAGCACTTGCTCTGGCAGCCAGCAGTTTAGCAGGCACCTTAATGTAATCATGTTGCTGTAGAGATACAAACAGTGGTCTTAATGGTACTGATACAGAGGGGGCGGGGCTTACTGCCCCTACAAAGTTCACAGGGTTACGGCCAGGGCAGCAGCAACCTTGGGTGTATACCATATGTATAATAACTTCATAGGTTAGACACCTGCTTGTTGTTTTGTTTCCTTTCTGTCTCTGCAGTTTATTGCCTTATTGTACAACTACTTTCCACTTCTTTCCACTTATACTGTACTGGTAGTTTTGTGGACACACTGTGCATAGTGTTGGCATAGTGCTGGCTGGTAAAGCAGCTGTCTCAGGCTTGCCGAGTTCTAAACAGATCAGCCTGCACCAGCTGAAATGTCTGTTGGAGCTGGTAGGGAGGGTGTAGCCACAGCAGGACCAGTTGGGACACTCAGTCCAATTTGAGGCAAGGTAACCAGGATACTGAGGAGTGTGAGCTTCCCCTTCCTCCGGCTTTAAGCAAATATTGACTGGAGCTGCAAGCTGAGGCAAATAGGCTCTCAGCTAAAGAATGAATTGTAAAAGACAGGCTTTCTCCTGGAGTCTCTTGTCTCTATAGAGGTGATGATATGAGATCTTATTTTTTGAAGCAATAGATAATAGATGGGGATCAGTGGGGCAAACTCAATGTGGATGACATAAAAGGATATATATATACTGTATATATATATATATATACATACACATACATTTGTACCCCCGGGCCACAGAGGCAACTGCATGCATTCATATTCTAATTTGCTACTTTATGTTCAGCACCCAAAATTACATTTAATCCTAGGGAATGAGTTTATTTTCAGCCAAAGTGGCTTGTAAAATTAACAATTTTCAGCCATAAGAAAGATGTACCACTGGAATATTTTCTTCTCATGTCTCACTTGGCTCAAATATGCATAAATACATATAATGCAACAAGGCTACATTTCCATTTTAAAAGACAAATTTAAACTGGAGACATTTCTTATGTAAATTGAATGGGGGGGGAAATTGTTAGTCTTAAGTCTTAGCCTGATATTCAGACTGAATTGTCAACTCGTACACTTATTTCCATCTTCAAAAGCAGCCAAAAATCAACTCCGTGGAGTGGGGAGATTTGATGGTCTGGACCAGGCAAGTTTAGTCTATGGAGTGGGGAGATTTGAAGGTCTGGACCAGGCAAGTTTAGTCTATGGAGTGGGCAGATTTGAAGGTCTGGACCAGGCAAGTTTAGTACATGGAGTGGGTAGATTTGAAGGTCTGGACCAGGCAAGTTTAGTACATGGAGTGGGTAGATTTGAAGGTCTGAACCAGGCAAGTTTAGTACATGGAGTGGGCAGATTTGAAGGTCTGAACCAGGCAAGTTTAGTACATGGAGTGGGCAGATTTGAAAGTCTGGACCAGGTAGGTTTAGTCTATGGAGTGGGCAGATTTGAAGGTCTGGACCAGGTAGGTTTAGTCTATGGAGTGGGCAGATTTGAAGGTCTGGACCAGGTAGGTTTAGTACATGGAGTGGGCAGATTTGAAGGCCTGCAGCAGGCGAGTTTAGTCTATAATTAGATACTGGTTAAGTTGGTTAGGAATTAAAACTTATGAAAATAAATTAGGGCTGTACAGGTATTTGACATCTGGCATGTGACTGCGGATGTAAACACCATTTTTCCTTTCAAAGTAAAACTGGACAGACTTCCACAGTCAATAGAGGGAAACAGTTTGGAACTGGAAAAGGCAGTTTACTGTTTAATCAAATGAATGTAGGCTACTGGTAATGTTGCCTTCTGCCTGTACTTACATTCATATGTTCCTTAAAGGAACAGCTCACCCTAAAATCCAAAATACAGTATATTCCCTCTCACCTGTAGTGCTATTTATCCATCTATATCATTTTGGGTTAGTTGCCTGAGTTTTGGAGATATCAGCCGCAGAGATGTCTGCTTTCTCTTGAATACAACCCCGTTACTCAAGATAATCCACAGACCTTGTGATGAGCAGTTTCATGGAGGAACTATTTTATTTTGACCGAACTACACCCGCTAGCTGCTAGCTAGTTCCTACATGAGACTGCAAAAGAAAATAGTTCTTACTGTACATGCTCACAACAAAGTCTGTGCATTATATTGAGTAACCGGGTCATGATTTCTGGAAAGAGACAATGCTGTTGAGTTTTTCAAATGTATTTCTTTGGCACTTTGAGCAGGCCGAGTGCCATCCAGTTCCATTCTATTGGAGAGAAGGCAGAAACTCGGGCAACTATCCCAAAACGATATAGATGGATAAATAGCACTACAGGTGAGAGGGAAAATATGTATTTTGGATTTTAGGGTGAGCTGTCCCTTTAAGGCTTTTGACGATACCTTGGTTTATTGTTGCAGAGTTGAAAAGCAAAGCATTATACTTGGAATGCATATTTATTGTGTTGTGTGAGTGAACATTTACATTGCGAAATAAAAGAATGAAAACAGATATCTTCATGCTCTCTAACAGTTCATAAATGGCAACAATAAAAAAGGATGAATGGTGAACATGTGACGGCTGCATCACAGCATCCAAATAATGGCAGCTGGTCCATATCAGATGTCTGGCGCGTGTGTGTGTGTGTGTGTGTGTGTGTGTGTGTGTGTGTGTGTGTGTGTGTGTGTGTGTGTGTGGTTAATGGTTAGTGAATGATTAACATATAAACTCCCATTAAGCCCATGTCTCTTGTCCCCGGTGCCTGCCTCTGTCCATGACGCAGGAGACACACGGTAATGAATAGGTCCCCAGTGGAAAATACACCCTATCATCATGAATGTGCCAATGGGAAAATGATCATCACGACTGCACCAAAGGGGGAAATGAGGAAAAGGGGGAAATGGATATGACCGTCCTTACCTGACCTTGTCATAAATGTCAACCTCTATAGTAGTAGGCTGCTGTCAGAAAAATAACCTGTATGCTATGCTATCATCTGACAACTATTCAAATGTGAGGTGAAAATGAGCGCAATTAGTGACTAAAGAATGGATTATGCTCACCGGCTGCTTTCTTAACGGGGAAGTTATGAGTATGATCTCAAAATGGGCATCAGGCACACCATCAAAGACTACAAAGAAAATGAATACTGTCATAAGTGGACTGTCTTCAAAATAAAAGACATTTGATTAGCTGCTTTGTTCAAATGACCCTAAAAGAAAAGAGCCACAAACATTTTTAGATGACCATATGGATGGATGTGAAACTACAATGACAAAGGTAATATTGGTTGGAGCTTGCTTCATTATGTCCCTGACATAATAATAAATAAATAAATAAATAAATAAATAAATAAATAAATAAATAAATAAATAAATAAATAAATAAATAAATAAATAAATAAATAAATAAATAAATAAATAGAAAACATGTGCCGTGTGTATACGTTCAGACTTTGTGTCTATTGATTCAGTCAGCCTGGTCCAAAACTCAACCACTGTCTCTTGTTCCATCTTGACAAAAAAAAAGAAAGAAAACAAAAATAGATCACCAAATGTCCTTTGCATGTAAGTACAACTCCAACAACGTGTCTGCTTAAACTAGACCAAAACTACTCTCTTTACCAAGTTTTCCTCATTGAAAAAACATCTGTCTACTGCATGGGGAGGCAACATTTAGGTCCAAAACAGCGATGACTTTCTTCAGAGCCTGCTGCCAGCTGTATGCAAATAAGGGAATCTACCTAGTCAAGAGAGAAAGACACCTGGTGCTTTTACTGACAACTGAAAAAATATGATGATTATTATGATGTGGTCAACTGATAAATAATCAAATGTAGGTCACCAATATATCTTGCAAGTTTACATTGAATATTGGTGGTGAATTCTCCCCTGGTGTGTTTAGATATGGCTTCCTCATACATTTCTGTCGATTTTCTTTTTTGCTTGATCTTTGTTCTTCATTATAAACTACAAGACTTATAAGCTATGTGACAAGTGCTCATAGCCTACCTGACCCTGCTGCTTTCACACCTATGATTAACAGAATAGCTATATATTGTATCTCAACTGGACCTTCCTGGATGAATAAAGGGTGAATATAAATAAATAAATAAATAAATAAATAAATAAATAAATAAATAAATAAATAAATAAATAAATAAATAAATAAATAAATAAATAAATAAATAAATGTCAATGGAACAAAGCCCCGAAAAGCAATATTTCATTACTTGTCTGAATTAAGGTTTGACAGTGTTAACAATGATGCTCTTCCGTGTTGAGGGGGGGAGGGGGAGGGGATGGGGGGGGGGGAAGCTTGTTCTTGTCTTTTTTGTTGCCAACCTGTACCTGCATAACGCGAGCCGAACGAACAAAACTTCATCTTCAGGTATTGTACGTGAGGCTCAACGTGAAGCAAATACAGACAAGGAAAAGTCTCAAAAAGCACCACAAAAAGGATCCCAGACAGTGATGGTCCAGACCCAAGCGCAGGACAGCTGGTTCCTCTGTTGCCTTTGGGGGAGAGTTGGAAAAGTTAGTACACCAAACATCACTCTATTGAAACACCTGTTCGAACAGACACAATGAAACAAAGCGACTTGAATAAAGCCTAAGCCTACCTTTTACTGTGGAGGAGGGAAGAAGAGACGGCAACCTGGGTAAGTCAAACTGAATGTGTGTGACAGGTATCACCTTTTATACCTCAACATGCTCTCTCTCTCTCTCTCTCTCTCTCTCTCTCTCTCTCTCTCCCTCTCTCTCCACCCCTTTCCAGATAAAGCAAGAGAGGGAGAGAGTGGATCCTCAGGGCGCACAGACACCTGTCGCACGGTGCGTTGCTCTGATCCAATATTGACATAAAGGGGGGAGGTGTGTGAGTGTGTGTGGGGGCGGAGGGCCACACACACGCGCACACACACACACACACACACACACACACACACACACACACACACACACACACACACACACACACACACACACACACACACACACACACACACACACACACACACACACCCAGAGTAGATGAGCTGCTCTCCATCAGCCTTGCCCGCCCTCTCCTCTCTCCACACCACTCCCTCCCTCCTCTCCAGCAGGCCAGCAGTGTGTGTGACCTTTGTGCCTGCGCTGATCCCGAGGAGAAAAGCTCTATTGACAGGTGACTTCATTCATTCATTCATTCATTCATTCATTCGGGTTGTTAGCTATAGAGAAGCCTCACCTGCCGACTTTGTCAATTTGTCTCATTCAGCGCCTACTCACACACCATTTCCATATCATATGCCTTGCAAATGAGTTACGAGCATAGCCTCTGATGGCTGACTCACCTCGCCCATCGCAACTTTGTAAAAAGCTTTATGGAATTGGATGAACTGGGCGCTGCTGTGGAAGGGAGAATGTTTCGTGTCTCACTCCAACCAGCCTTTAGCCCAGTGATACTCGACTTGCGGCCCGGGGGCCAGATGCGGCCTGGGGGCCAGATGCGGCCCGGGGGGCAGATGCGGCCCGGGGGCCAGATGCGGCCCGGGGGCCAGATGCGGCCCGCGATAGGGTGCAGAGTGCCCCCCCCCCCCCCCCCCCCCCCTGACCATTTTCTAATTCACAATGAAAACTAATGTGAAATAAAGTTTGACTGAGCTCCAGCTCAATTGTAAAATATCACCACCTGCTCACCACCCAGGCACTTATATGTACTTAACCAACATAACTTAACCTAACTAACATAACTTATCCTAAGCACAAAATTGTCAGAATAAACTCTGACACGCTGACACCCCAAAAACTTACAATCCGCTACAGAAAAGATAATATTAGTGTTTGATTATTAACTGGCCCCTGGCCTCCTGTCATTTTACAAAAGTGGCCCCAGGGCAAAGCCACACTGAGTATCCCTGCTTTAGCCTGTACTGTTATGTGAAGCTCCCACCGAGATGTGAAGTTCACAACAACAAGCTAACTGTGGTGTCTGACCAGCACAGATATGATTCACTATTCTATGATTCACATTGCTGACAAGTATTCTTGTTGATTTAATAAGGTGATCCAATTGGAATTCAGTTCTGGCCAAATTCCTTTCAAATGAAAGTGGATCCAGGAAAAGGATCAATTGCTTGATTAATAAAATGAAAATCAATATATGTCAGTTAAAGAAGCCTGCTAGCATGTTTTTACATTCATGTGATGTAAAGTTATAAGTTATATTATAAGTAGGGATGTCACGATACTACAATTTCTACTTCGATACGATACCCAGGAAAATATTGATACTCAATACCATTTTCCATACCACGCGGGGGGCTGACAACACATCAAGAGGCATACAAAATAAACAAAGACAGATGGACGGACAAACGCATGCTTCTCTATAATCTAGGCCTGATAAAACTCATTAAAAACTTTGACCTTACACAGCAGATTACCCCTGCTCTAGTCATCAGCCTATCAGGACACTTTGAGCTTGTTGAAGCAACAGATACCCACCAATGATAGGGAGGGAGAAATCAGTAGTATGTTTGATTTTTCATTAAGAGAAAGTACTGCTGATATTGATACTGTTGCACATTAGTATTGTACCCGTTTCACATTTTTTGTATTGATACTTTTGACAACCCTAATTACAAGTTATATTGTAAGTAAATAAACAAACTGTGACCATTGAATACATTGAAGAAAAGACCCCAACCCTGACATGGTAAAATGCAATATTCTGTATAGGCAAAACAGCCAACTCAAAATTAGGCCTACAGCTTAAAACCAATATGGGAGGAGAGGTCACCAGAGAAGTCACCTATATTATTACACCAAGGTAGGTGAGTTTATGTCATTGTCCCAAAAGGTACTGTAGGTATCCACAGCCTCATCAGTAGCTAAAGGTTCTTCATAGGGCTCATAATCCTCACGCTCATGTTCAGAAATAGAGGCCTGGGCAATGCACCTTAGCATAGAGTTGAGCAGGAAAAAGTTAACAAAACCGTAATTGAGAAGAACCCAAAAATAAAAGATCACAAGGGAAAAAATACAAGGGAAACCGAACAGCAACAGTATAATCAGGGTTCCTACACATTTTCCATTTCAAAATTCCATACTTTTCCAGACTCAAATTTCCACAATTCTCTGTCAGACCATATCTGACATCTGAGTACACAAGGGTGTCACGTTGTGTTGAAAGGGTTAGGGTTAGGGTTATGTCCCCACTGTACAATTGGGAGGTTTGGGGGTTGAGCCTCAGTGAAAGCTTTGGACTTTGAAGAACTTCTCAAGTGAAGACTGAGAAGCTCTGACTGAAATGACTTGACCTTGTGAGACTTCAGTGGCTCACAGAGTTTGACAGCTGCAGGACAGTTTTGAAGTTGAAGGTTCAAGCCTCAGTCAGTCAGAGTGATGAAAATGGACACCCAGACGAAAGACTGAAAAGCTCGGAGAAAACCTGTCCTAACAAGTGTGACACAGTGGCTCACAGAGTTGGATTACTGCCCAGCAGTATTGAGCTTGTGGGTTCGAGCCTCGGTCAATTTTGAGGTCATGGGTTCGAGCCTCAGGTTTGAATGGTGACAGCTAGAGGAAAGAGAGAAAAGCGCTAGAGACTAGATTTAAGGTGAAGGGGAGCTGGTGGTGGAATGGAGTTGTCGACCACATAGAGATGCTGGAGCCAGCCGGTGGCTGGTTCGATTCCTGCTCCACCACCACTACCTGGATCTGGGGGGATGGCTGGTCTTCCCCCTGCTCCACAGATATGAGCAGGGGATTATAAGAGAGAAAACCACAGACTGCTGAACTTTTACCGACAGGCTTTGGCATCTGATTTGAAAGCATAAAGAATGAGACAGGTGGGATTTGAACCAGTGTACAAGTAAACACCAAGCAGCTGTTCATCTCACTGAGCTAGAGCCAGGGAACTGTCCAGTCTACTTTATCAGCTTATTTTTTTTTATCAGTGTTCAAACTACTGATGATAAAGAAGCATCACTGCTAGGGATGCAGCGGTTTCCGGGTTGAATACCGCGGTTTCAAAAAGTCAAGGTATCAAAACCACTCAAATTTGCCGTCATACCTTCTCCACGGTATCTCCAGTGTGTCTCCCCGAGAGAGAAAGTGCCCAGACAGAGTGCAGTTATGTGGCCCCTTCCCCCGGCTGCCCAGTCTCAGCAATCAGTGTAGCTGAGCCTGTGATCATCAAGAAGTCATCAAGATAAGCATTTATTTGATATTATGATGTGTTTTAGTTTTACATAAATTAGATGAAATAAATAAAATAAAATATATTTTGTTCAATGGCAAAAATATATATATTTTTGTTGTTGCCAGATTTCACAATAACACATAAAATACCGTGATATTTTTGTCCAAGGTTATCATACCGTCAAAAACTCATACCGCTGCATCTCTAATCACTGCTGTCATCTTACAGCCAGCAGCTTATCAAGTGAACATTTTCTGAAGCCAGAGCCGGATGCAGGGACTGAACCAACAACCTTCTGCATCACATCCAATACAATCCATGACAATATTAGGGACGAATAATCATATCTCTGTATTTTTAGGCTAAATGGTGACACGATCGATACTCTATATGTCTGTATTTTCTACAAGTGGGCTAAATGTTCATGTACTGTAAGTCAAAGCTACATGTGAGATGTAGGGCTGGGCGATATGGAACATTTGCTTTTCATCATCAATGTAGACATCAGAAATGTGTCGTGATATTCAAATATATTCATATCATCAGATGATCCCACTTAAAGATGATAAATGATCATATTGAATTATTGCCCAGCCATAGGTTTAGTTAAGGTAAGTAAAACAATGGTTAGGTTTAGGCTGCAAGGCAACTTGGTTGGGGTTTGGGTCAGGATTCGAACCAGGTCTCGAACGGGTCCGCCACTCCCACCCCTTCTCCCTAGTGCAACTTCTCCCTAGTGCAACTTCGACCTAGTTAAACCTCAGACTGTTATGTGAAGACCACTGGGGGTCACCACGAGGTGACCTCCAGACAGTCTTTCGGCATAATACCTTTCCTGTTGGCAATAATGACGTCAAGCGGGCGTGACAAATCGGTGTATTTTAACCCCCCGGGAGTGAGACCGGGTTATGTAACTAAATAAAATTGTGGTTTTAAAATCCAACTATTAACATGTCTGTACAATTCTGATGCCATGATAAAACACTTATTACACACGTATTACCAATTTATTTTGTCTCAATTTTATTTAGAAAAATGAAGTCAGATAGCCACAACAGAAACATACTCCATTCTGTTTTCCTTTTTCCAGACCTGGAAAATACTAAAATCAAATTCCATACTTTCCCATACTAGGAACCCTGTAGAATGAAGTGCCTGGGTGTTTTCCATTAGATGAGCAACTTTCAGGAATAAACTTGAAAACAGAAACAGATTGGCAACAGAAGAGGTTTATTGAATTAATAGTCAATTTGCAAAATAAAATAAAATTGGATCATTCTTTTTAAATGGTCATAAAAGGACACTGGAGGGAAAATACTGAGGCAGAGCCCTGTGAAAAACACCACCACCGTTCATTCTATTTAAAGAATCTGTATGAATCATGCCCAGCGCTGTAACCACCGTAGAAGCCCCACTTCTTACTGCACCTAATACTGAACTCCTGCTGCACATCTGCCACACCCCAGCCAGGACACAGTTAGCAACATTCAAATGGTGTCCCTCTGAGCACTCACAAAGTGCAAGCAACGCTCTCTGTTGATACAGAGACGAGTTCTGTATTAGAATACACCTCATCCGCTTCGGCCGCTGCAGTTATGTTGCTGGATACATACAGTACACGATACATTCATGAAGGGCATTGACTTCAATACTGGCTCTGCAGGATCACTGGTCATTTAGACTAATTAACTATTAATTAAGAAAAGGCCTGGTCTCCCGTCATACTCCTATTTTAACTAAGCAATGTGGACTACCAGACATTGGAACTCTTCTCAAACCAGTGAGAGTACTGATCTAGAAACACAAATCAGAATGCCATCACCATCTCATTCACAATATTGTGAAAGGCTATAAACTGATCATTGATCTGAAGGCACAGCAGCTACAGGTGGAGAGAGAAAAAACAAAACTAAAATCTCATCCACGTATTTCACCGTTAAGGTTCAGATTGACAATGGCGAATTATCTGGGGAAACGCCAACGGAAGATGTCACATGTCTCGGAACAGTTCAGTGTTGGCACATTTCTAGATGCGTGATGAATTCACGCGGAAGGTCAAAAGCATCATTTTGGAAACCGTTTGACTGCTGACCTGTGGGCGGCCAAGCAAGCTTTTCTGTTTGCGATGACAAATTAGTCATCGATGGCTTCAAACAAGTAAAAAAAAAGAAAATCATTTAATACAGATACTTGAGTCAATCGAAAGCTGGAATGCACCACCCCACCACCAATCTCACCTTTGGCCGTTTTAATTCAATTCAAAACGTGGATCTCAACCGCTGTTGTGGAGCTGCATATCGACAGTACAGAGATATTGTCTTGTTGTTGCCATATGAAGAATGTCTTTCATTGTGATCCATCTTTCAACAGTCAAGCTTTAAGTTCTTGACTAACCCTCTACAAGGAATCTCAAATCACGTTGGACTGAGCACTGGGAAAACACCCTGAATTTCAACTCCAATTCTATGTAACAAGTGAGATATATCAGTCACACACTATTCTTCTACCAATACATGAGCTAGCTTTTAGATCAGATCCAGCAGCAATGTGACTATATCTATAATGCTGGAAGTCAGACTAAGAAACGCCTCTGGGGACGTGGACAGAGCAGGGCAAAATTAAATGGTTCACATTTGGTGGGGGGGGGGACTAAACTAAAAGAATTTGAGCAGCTCATTAAGGAGGGAATCAAAAACACATCTGTGTTCAATAGTAAAGTGTCCCTTTTCCCCATACCTGCTAGAGGCATTTTAATGTGCCAATGTGGTGTACAGGTGCACACCTATACGTATGTTTGTACGTATACATGTGTGCAATGGTAAAGACAACACCCGTGACAGGTGCTTAGGAGGGTTTCAGTTGGAATTTGAATGAATGATGAAGATGTCATCTCCTATTTGGCCAGTCTAGACCAGTCTCTTAATGTAGGCCTCCCAGCCCGACTTCCTGTATGACTCTGCGGCCTCCAGCCTATCAGAAGCTCCCAGGATACCGCGTCCCACGATGATGACATCGGAGCCTTTGTTGCAGATAACTTGGTCAGGACTGGTGTACTGCTGACCCAACCCATCACCTGGGGGGGGGGAGATGGGTGAGGGAGTGAGAGGGGAGGGGTTAGGTGGTTGTGATCAGTCACTGTCCAGTGGGAGACAGTAGGCCCAGTACCACAGCACCCCCTTGTGGTGAACACTAAGCACAACACCAGCTAAAAGTTGCCTTTTAAGTAGAGATGCACCGATTGCCATTTTCTTGGCCGATTCCGATTTCCGATTTTTGAATAGCCTGACTTGCCGATACCGATTTTGGCTGATTCCGATTTTCTTTCTAAGAACAGTAATTGACGGGTTATTATTTTTATTTTTTTACTTTGCTTTAATAGAAAATTAAGATTCATATCACATTTCTTATCATTTGCATGAGGGGCTCCAGATGAAAAGTAGCCTATGGCTAAATCTGTTACAAAGCATCTCTTCCCCTATGGGGTTTAATGTTTTTTTTGTATATGTCCCTGCCAAATAATCGAATAGAATAAAAATAAATAAATGTCAAAATGTTATCCCTGGACAAGGAGTTTATAACCTATAGGTCTGGAGCCCAGAGACCTTCGAAGCCATGCCCACTCTACAGTTGTGGATTTGGCTGTAGATGAGGAAATGAGTTTGAGTTGAGTTTACACACAGAGTCCGCTTCTTTTAATCCGCCATCCAAAAAAAAAATCATCACGCACAGTAAAGCTTGCACACTGGTCCGATGCGTTTTATTATTATGTTCGTCGTTCTATTCGCAATACGAAACAAATAGTCCTCCTCTCCTGTATCCACGTTACAACGTGACTGACTGACAGATAGCAGCAGCAGCTGATCTGCAGCAGGCAGCGGTGATGTGGACTGCAGCTGGTCGGGGAATGTAACACAGGGCTCGATAGTAGCCTACCTTCACTTCGCCAAGCCGGCTGTGTTGCGCTGTGGCCGGGGAGAGAGAGGGGCCAGTGAGGTGAAGCGAGCCGCTCAGACTGGAGTGGACTCCAGCCGAGCGAGACTCGGCAATGTACCCTGCTCCTCCGCGGCTTATTGCATGTGTGACAAACTGTACAATTTTCACAATGAGGACGACATGCTGGCGTGTTTCCTTTTGGCTGCTTGGGGTGCGCGCACGTCACGTGAATGCATGCATCGTGCAGCTGCAGGTAATTGACCAAACAAAAAAAGGGGAAAGCCGACCGGCGCACAGAATCGGCTATGTGGACTGACCGGAGCCGGTCACCGGTTGGTGCCGATCACGTGAAAATCGGCCATTTCCGGTCACGTGCCGATCGATCGGTGCATCCCTACTTTTAAGCTTTGGCGATCAAGTACCAGCATCTCAGTGATTCAAGCTGTAATGAACGATACTGATACAAATGACAACATTTGCACCTGGGAAAAGCATGAAATCAAATGCAAGGAAATGAGGAAAAATGTAAGTCCAATCAACAAAGAATTCAAAATCACCTCCAGCCTGCATCTGCACTCCGGGGGTCATGTGAATGAACTCCGGCCTCTTGCTGATCTTAGAGCCACAGATAAACCCAATCACAAAGTCTGACTGCGCCTCTGCCATCTTCAGCTATGAGACACACAACACAGACACACACCATGAGAACCACAACAGAAATCAACAGCAATCTCAAGATCTGTAAGCGAATTATAAGCAAATGATGGGAGTGCACAGTGGACACTTGAGTGTAAGGGCTTAACTTGGATTTAACTTGCTTACCACTGCCTGTGTGTATTCCCCAGTAGCCAGCGAGCCTTTGGAGCTCATCTGTGCTATGAGCAGACAGCCTCGGCCCAGCGGCTTGCCCACAGTGCTCAGACCCGTCAGCACGCCGGGCCCTGGCACCGCGTGGGCGTTCACTATGTGGGACCAGGAGGAGATCTGGTACACGCCACCTGGGCACACAGATAGATGTCATAGACGGTTAAGCTGCTTAAAATCAACAGCACCTATGCAGGTTTTCTTTTAAGTATGTTAAAATGTGTTGAGGGAAAATCTGTTTTTCTAGAAATTCAAAATGGCAGAAAATCTAGAGTAGTAAATATGGGGTAGACAAAGAGAATGATAATGATATAAGAAAAAACGGCATTCAATGAAGAAGCGTGTCAACTAGTAGCCTATTGTCAGTCGGCCAGACAGCAGAGATGTAACAGGTGGATGGGAAAGGTAGTGAGAAAAATAGGTCAGGAACTGACAGGTTTAATAACAGAATGTAAATTGATTGCTCTGATATTCTGCTTAAATAATGTTTCCGGCTAGGCGGTAATTGGGCCTTTGAGCCAATCACGATGCTTAAATGCGGCAACAACGGGGCACGCCGGGGTGACAAAATGCACATTCCAAGCAGCAGCAGTAGAAGAAAGTTTACTATGAGCCGCAGTGCTGTTGTTGCAAAATGTTGATAAAGGAAATACACATTCTGTCCTATTTTCAACCCAATGTGAGTGAGTAGTACATCTTTGTTACTGTTTGCTCCTCTGTTTGGCTGCAGTGGACCTATGCTTGTGGTATATATGACTAGTTATATGACTAAAGTGTGCTATATAAATTAAAGCCATTATTATTATTATTATTAGTTACATTTTAGTTTTTTTTATAATATAATTTTGTAAATGGTAGATGAATCATCTCGCATCACCAAGTTCTATAAAAACTAGACCCTTGGTGTATGAGAATAGCACATGCAACGTTGTACGACTTTCCTTCTCCACACCTTGGTATTAATTACAAATTATTTTATTTCAAAACCATTTTAACACAGAGATTGAAAAACCCAACAAGGCACACAATTCCACCTCACCTTCATACTGATGCTTCACTGTGTTCCCAATGTCGGCGAACTTGCGGTCCTCGAAGATGAGGAAGTTGTGTTTGTCGGCTAAGGCCTTCAGATCCTGGCTGACGGCTGGGGTGAAGTCCTGGTGTTCAGACAAAACAATCCCATGGTTACTTCAGTACATGATAACTAGGCTCCCTGCAAAACATGGACTGGTTTCATTCCTACCTCTAGCATGTCCATGTGGGTCTTCAACAGGCAGATCTTTGGACCCAGAGAGCGGGCCAGCTGGAGCAGTTCCTCGCTGCTCGTCACATCAGCAGACAGACACAGGTTGGACGACTTCTCCTCCATGATCCCCAGCAGCTTCGATGCCAGAGGGTGAACGTCTGTCGGCGAGAGGAGCAACAGTTGCATTCCAGATGTTTTGGTCGACCATTTTGAAATAGACTCTTACTCTTACAAAATGGCTGATTAGTCTGATATCAGGCTAATCTGCTGGTGCTACCAATGAAAAATCCCAAAATAGAGCATTTTGGAATTAGACCTTGGAGTGAAATGCTGATAGGCACACTTAGATTGCTATACTTTAAAAGCCATTTAACTAGTTACATTCAGTGAGTCACATTAATATACAAACTCTTTAATATATGCCTAACCTGGATCCTTACCCTAGCCTACAGCTAACTCCAATTCTAGCCGTAACCCTCAAAATTAGTACAAACTGTCTGCACTTGAGCACCACTACCGACATACAAGGCTACATACTTGGTAGTTTGGCTCTGGCCCCGTAGCTCAGCTCTTGGCTCTGTTCCTTACACGGCTTCTTAGTGACAGGAGATCCGTTACCATTCTCCTCCTTAGGGCTGCAAGAGAAAAGACAACTTGCGTGTTAACTGTCATGTGTAAAGCTCACACCCACACACACAAAACACGTGGTCAATAGTCCCTCTAGCTTCAAGGAAATAAATAAATTCAATAAAAAACATTGAAAAAAGGCAGACATGTAGAGCAGTGATATTCAACTTGCGGCCCGGGGGGGCCAGATGCGGCCCACGTTAGGTTGCCGAGTAGCCCCCCCGGCCCCCGCCTGGACCATTTTCAAATTCACAATGAAAACTGACATTAAATAAAGTTTGACTGAGCTCCAGCTAAATTGTCAAATATCGCTGACTGATTGCAGCCCAGGCAACTTAACTTAACGTAACTATCCCATGTGCACGGTCAGTTGGTTGGAGATGTTTGGTTAATTTTCTTTTAGAGAACCTTTATTGATTTGTTTGGGACAAGGTTTACTCTGAACAGATTTGAAAACTGAATTTCTAATGTTTGTTGTTTAGTTATTGTTTTTGTTTGTTTGTTTTAATTCTGATTTCCTGAACTCTATTTTTTGAACATCTAGTGGTTGATTATGTGGGCTTTCCTGTCCCACCAATACACTAATTTATATGGCACTTCCCTGTGTTTGCATTGTTGCTCTGATTACTGCTTTGGTGGTCTCGCTTGCCAGACTCTCTCCGTTTCGTTCTGTACCAGCGCAGGAGAGAGTCTGGCTGCTCCTACTCTCACTCTGGTCTAGCGGGGGAAAAGGCTCTGTTATCTTTACAACCATCCACCGAAAATACCAAGCAGGACTGCTTTATTGCACAATCCAAATCTTCGTCAAAACTTGCCATTTTCAGCGTGTAGCTTGCTAGCTAGCATTGTTGTTTCACAGAGGCGGAGGCATTTGAGAGCAACATGCAGGAAGCGGAAAGGGATTTCCCTTCGCTCCAGAGCTTCTCCCTGCAGCCTGCTTCCAGTGAGTCAAACTACTGCTTTGATTATGTGTTTGCATTCTGCTTGGTGGTTGGGATTTATGCCATGTGGGTTTATGGCAGATTGTATGGAGCTAAAATTGTCGGACCGGCTGGCACCCCCCCAAAAACCTACATTTCGCTACGTTTGTTTATTAACTGGCCCCTGGCCTCCTGTCATTTTGCAAAAGTGGCCCCTGGGCAAAGCAAGTTTGCTGGGATGCAAACACGTGTATGGTGAAAAAGAGAGATTCCCTGGGGTCATATTAGGGAAACTGGAAACTCATGAATGACGACATTCAGATTCCACCTTCCAGTGTGTCCAGTTGTCGTACCTGAAGGTGTTGTTGTCCAGGATGAACTTGCGGACGTTCTGGGCGGTTTGGGCATCGATGCGTTCGGCCGCCTGCAGCACGTTTAGCAGTTTGGACATGGAGATGACTGGATGGAGTTTGATTCCCTGAGAAGCCAACATCGGCACGCCACCCTGCTCTCGGTCCATCAGTACAATGGCATCCGTCACCTTTAGCAAAAGAGAGAGAGAAAAGGAGAGTATTCAGAGAGAGCCCTTGTTGTTATCATTGTTCTGAAAAGAGTGTTGCTTGCACTTTGTATTTAGCTGCGCTTGGTAACTTGTCCTTTGGCCTTTTTCCATACAAAAAGCTGGCCTCACACGGCTTGGCACGGCCGCCCAGCGCGGCCCGGATTTGTGTTTCCATAACTGTTATTAGCAGGGTTTCCCGATTGAAGGTGTGTCTTTAGTGACGCGACGCGCTTGTCTCGAGTCGCAAAGCAGCGGCAGCATCGATATCGCTGTGTTCAAAAGTCGCAGCTGAAAAGGTGCACTTCCTTTTAAGCCCTTCAAAATAAATGCCTTCTGTTAGTTTGGCAGTGAAATATTTGATTTTTTTAGTACGAACAAGTAGCAGCAGGAAATGCTTTCATCAGCTCTGCAGTAACGCGACGCGGCTCAGAGCGATGAGGAAACGGTCAAATAAAGCAGATATCGATATAGAAAAACACAGGAGAGAAACTAAACCTCAAACGACAAAGATTCAGTTAGAAGCTACAAAAGTACTGAGAGCTCTAACACAGAGGCTTCGCTCTCTCCACTCTTCAGCCGAGGCATGAGATTTTTGCATCGCAGCTGAGGGGGAGAAGGGGTGTCGTCACGGGGGTTAGCCGCGTTTTTGGGCAGCCCGCTTGAAGGCGGGTCCGGCACACTTTGGGCCCACTCCGGAGTAGGTCCATCTCGGCACAGCTTGGCACGTAAAAAGATGTAATGGAAACCCAAATCAGTGCGGAATGGCATGGCTTGACGCGGCCAAAGGTGTGGAAAAGCCCGGCTTGTCCTACATGGGCTCAACAGATACTGCACCTTCAGTCCCTCTTTGTAGAGCACCTCGGCGGTCTCCAGGATGCTGCTGCCGCTGGTCACCGTGTCCTCGATGATGAGACAGGTTTCTCCCTCACGGAAAACCCCCTCCACCATACGCCTGGTTCCTACAGGGGGGAACACAACATCAACAGCAAAATCAGTTGCCATCCCGTCTGTGTCAATTTCATACAAAGCTCTGGCAACCACAACTTCTTATTATTAACCCAATGGAGCAACACTTCTGACCCAGTAACTTTCTTGAATGGCCTTGGCCAGCCTAGCACAGTCAGATGGAGGAATGTAAACCGTGGTCAAATAGCTCACACTAGGTCAAGGTTCAATCTATTCAAGGACATTGCACTGATCTAGAATCAGTTTTGTCATTCCAATGCTAATGAATGAGATTTACAAAGAGACCCGGCATCTCAATCGACTGGTCAGGACCCAGAATGGGTTGCAGGTCTATTTCAGGTGGGTCTTCCAGTTCCAGTGATACAAGATTATTTTTTCATGAGGCCTGGGTTATGATAGATATATCAGTAGCCTATCTAGAATGATTCGCTCATTTCAAAGCTAGGAGGATACTTTGCTACAACAAGTTTTGTCTATCATAACCAATGTGAATCTCATGGGGGGTTTACCAACACAACAGAGCCAAGAGCAGAGCATGTACCCTTACTCTCGGAGACTTGATAAATACGACCCGCCCTCCCTGCCAACCACCCACCCACCATAATCCTTGGCCTCCTTTCGTCTGATGAGCATGGGCAGTTCATTTCTGGAGCAGATAATTGTGGCCAGGGGCAGAGCGGTGTATGGAACCCCACACACAGAGTCAAATTGGAGCTCCTCTTCTTGTGCCCGCTGGTAAATGAGACTTGACACCTTCAGACAACACAAGCAAAGAGCTTAGCAGTAGCAGGGTGGAGTCACTGCGATTGACGCAGAGCAAAAACAACACAGGGACGAGAGAGACAGAGTGACATCCGACATAGGCTACCTGCACATGTCAAAAGCCTTGTGAGTTATGCATGGAAATTGGCATGTTCCAAACAGATGTCTTCACACAAACCAGTGACCAGTGTACTCGAAACCAAACTTTACTGTAACACTTTGCCCTACTGTACGAGTAAAAGTGACTGCTAGTAGTAAAAGTAAAAGTGAAATCTGATTTAGACTAGCTTTAGACAAAAACATTTTTGGCATTTGAGGAGCCTCCCAGAATAAATTAGTAAGTGATTGTAAGTTAGCCAACTACTAGCAGTCACATTGTTTTTAGTGGATTACAGTTTAATGATGGCCCAATAATGTGAAAATAGATTAACAACTGAAAAGGCCTGCGAAAGCGAAAGGGTGTGTGTGTAAACATGCACAACGGTTCCTCTCTGAATGTTGTGATTAACTGTGTGCAATCTCTAACAGAAGTTTTGTCAAATCCAGAGTTAACAAAACGTGCACTTGGTGCATAAAAAACATATAATTTGACATTTTCCACATTCCTTCACAGATAGTGTAACGTAACGTTGTTGTGGGACATTCCTTCACAGATAGTGTAACGTGTTGTGGGGAGCTCAATTACAAAAAAACAAAACTTTATTACCTCCCAAGGGGCATGGGGCAAGGTTTAAAGTAGAATAGCACGTTAACGGTGACAGAGCTCTCATCTCGCCTGCTTTTAAAGTTGTTTTTGAGACTTTAACCAGGGTTCAGACAGGGAAATCATGCAGGGCTGCAGGCAGCGGGAGGACAACACGTGTTTACCTGGTTCATGAGAGTCGGGTAGGAGACTAGAACTCTCAAGTCGATATAAATCGGTGTGATCATGCCGCTCTTGAGCTTGTATTCCCCGAATTTAACCGCGTTGACATCGTGAAGTTTCAGGATCAAACTGTCAATGCCAATGTTCTCCATATTTGTTTCTACACGATGAATTTTAAGCGCTGCTTCACCACCCAGCAAACCTCAGCTCGATCTGAGTCTGACGGATCTGACGGAGGAGGGAGGGAGGGAGCAAGCGAGGCACGTTGACGTTTTCCTCTTCGCACTTCCGTGCGCCCGCAAAGGATAACGGGCATTGAATTATTTTTCTTTCAAATGGTCTGGGAACTGGGAAGTCGGCAAATGCGTTTGGTCGACACATAATGCTGTCCGACCGGAAAATGTGCCGCTGCAGTGACACGGTTTAGTTCCGCAACAACTAAACAATAGATGCATCTGGGAAACACACAATTCAAATATTCGATGTGAGCCAGCTTTAAAGGTCTCAGTGGCAAGATAGCATAACATTGGCTTTAGGTTTTGTACCATCCCTGCTGAAAAAAAACAGCATGGAACAGCATTAATTTCTTGCTGGTGTATGCTGGTTTTTTCAGCAGGGATGGCATAGTTGTTTTGTGACTGCACTATATTGTTAAACTACGGCCTAAAAGGAAGCAGAACTTTAGAGAATCAATTAAATTCAAAGAGGCTTTATTGGCATGAGAAACATGTAGGCTATACATTGCCAAAGCAAGTGTAAAAAAAAAAAAAAGTGCTTTAAAGATACACTAAACATCAGCTATGTAACATTGCACTCAAATAACAGTACATTGCAATCAATATACAAACATTGTGCATACAATTGAAAGATCTAAGTATGTAAACAGATGTGCAACATTGCAACATAGTCAAAGCACATAAGAGTAGCTAAAATTAACTTTTAAAAGGTACAAAAAGAAACAAATTGTGCTTAAATGGCAGTTGAGCTAAATATAAGTAAAGTTAGAATGAAAATAGAAAGTACAAAATTGTGGAAATTGCAGTTAAGAATATAAGTGCAAATACAAATAAGTTGTAACTGTGTCAAAACACTGCAATGTTAGTTTTTTCTTCCAGAAGGTATTGACACTTTGAGTTCCAATGATAGACCGGAGTGTCCGATGTGGATCCACCATCATCTATTGAACAAGCCTGTGTGTGTGTGTGTGTGTGTGTGTGTGTGTGTGTGTGTGTGTGTGCTATGCAACAGAGAAGCAAACGGACCGGTAGCGTCTGTCTGTCAGCCTCAGTTGTGATTGGTTGGAGGGGTGGAACGACCATTGGTCACAGTCATTCAGAGCTTGACTCCTATACATCCATGCTCTGAGGGGGGTCAACTTGTCTCCTCCTCCTCGGCCCCCCTGGCTCTCCTCTGGGTGTTGGTTGTGGGCTGGCGGCGGAGCCTGGGGCTGGTAGTGAGCGCCGTGCCCCAGAGCCGGAGCCTGGGTAGCCAAGCTTCTCCGCCGATGCTGGAACAGCTGTTGTTGCTGGTACTGCTGTCGATGATGCTGATTTTGTTGCAGCTGTTGCAGTTGCTGAGGCAATGACTGCTGATGATGACGCAGTTGTTGTTGTTGTTGATTAGGTTGCTGGTATTGTTGCGGTTGATTATATTGCTGCCGGAGCAACGGCTGCTGCCTCGGCTGCAGCGCGTTGTGTTGCTGTTGGCCAAGTTGTTGAATTTGTTGCTGCTTTTGGTCATTTAGCTGTTGGTGCAGTTGCTGGCGTTGGAGTAGTTGCAGTTGTTGGTACTGTTTCTGTTGTTGCTGTTTGGTGGTGGGCACAGGCACCGGGATGGGCATGTGACCCGGGACCAGCTTGTCGTATGGGGGCATGGAGGAGGAGGAGGGGGGAAACAATGTACCGAGGCTCTGTGTGGAGGTGCAGAGTTTGCCGTGACCCAAACCACCAGCCAGAGGAGCTCCTCCCATGGCGGGAGGTGTGAAAACATGCTCGCTGGTCCCTGTGTTGCCTGCCAGGGCTTTCAAGGGCACCTGGGGGGTGCAGATGGGGATGGGCTCCACCCCACTGAACGTGCCCATCCGATATGCTTCTGGTTTGTGGCAGATGGTGGCCGTGTGAGTCTGCGACTGGTGCACGATGTTGATGTGTGTAGTGTCTTCGGAGCCGGAGGGGGTGGTGGCCTCGCTGCTGCTCCTCGGGGCATCCAACTTCAACGCACCCAACAATGGCAGCTGATCCCCGGCCGAGCAAGTCTTCCCCAATGCAGACATGGCGTGCGGCCTCTCTCCATGGTGCGTGTTGGCATTGTATGGGGGGGCCAGCGAGCCATCCTCAGCCCCCCTGCTCCCGCCTGGCCCGGACCCTGTAGCCAGCTGATTGGTGGAGCTGACTGGGTCCTGGATGTGTATTCCATCCGCAGCACAGCTGATGGAGTCCAGGGAGGGAATATGACTCACTGATCCTGACTGGTAGTCACTGCTGGTGCTGCTCTTCCTGGATGGTGTGGTGTAGCTGGAATCAGAACCTTTCAGGTGCAAAATCACCTGTTCGCTGGCTGGAGGCAGCTTAGTGGGCTCGGCTGTCAGGTTGGTCATATCTTCTAAAATGGTCTGCAGGTGGGTCGCCTCTTCCAGCATGCTGATCTCATGGTCCAGCACAGGTTTGAGCATGGTGACGAAGCTGCAGTAGCGTCCTCTCTCCTCAATCAGCGCTCTGCGCACCGCTCTCTTCTCAGTCTCCTCCAGGATGGTGTAACGGACTTTAAGGGCCTGAAATGTGCTGTCCAGCTGGACCCGCACCTTGTCCTTCCCTTTCTTCACCTTCTTCTGCAGTTTGATGCTGTCTGAAGACTTCTTCCTGATGTCCGCCCTTGCCTTCTTGTACTCTTTAGCATGGTCTTTGTCCAGCTGACTGGCCACCTTCTTCCACTCCTCCATCTTCAACTTCAATGGAGAGATGAGACTGTCTGAGAGGGCTGTAGCAAGCAGTTTGAGTTTGGACTCAATGTTGCGTTGTCTCATACACATCCTGGTTAACGCAAAGCCAATCTCCTTGGTCGCACCTCTGGTTCCAGTGGCCATGTCTGCCACATTCTGAAAGGCGTCCAGGAAGGTTCCGCTCACCAAGATGGTCTTCCTGAGCTGTGATTGTAGCTTGGTTCCTTTGGTTACAAAATCCTCCCATGCAGGATAACTGGACTTCATGTCATTCATGATGAGATGGAAGAGCCGCCCCAGGGCGCTGCATTCTTTCTCTATACTCTCATCCATTTTCCACAGGCTCAGAAAGAAAAAATCTAACTTCAAAACTCAGCAACTTGTCTTCCAACCGGACCCACTGATGATATCAGTAATATGCGCAATTGGTGAGTTGCACCAGTCTTATTTATACCCCCTGGGCCTGCAGACTGACGTCACAAATGACGTCACCTTTCGTTGGCCTTCTGATTGGTCTCCTGAACCAAAACAAAGGGCTCCTCGCCTTCTGATTGGTCTAATCAAACGAGGGCTCCTCCCCATAGCAACCGTTGCACGGCAAGCTTTTTTTTTTTTTTTTTTTTTTCGTTTGGCAAGCTATCAGCGCGTCACGGTGAAACGGACGGGGAGCTTTCTAGCCGGCAAATGCTGATAAAGCAGTGATTGACATTATTTCAACATGGTTAAAAGGTGTGCTTGGGTGAGCAACAATGACTCGAGATATCCAGAACATAATCCTGCAGTATTTTTCATCCCATTCCCCAAATTCAAAGACAGGCTAGGAGAAATGTTCTTTGGATTCGACTGTGCCTGTGGACGACGGGACGACCGCACTAGCAATTCAAAACATCGACTATCAAGCATATTTGCATAAGATAAGCAATGTGGTTTTCATATGTTTACAATACTAGGCTATGTGATGTTGTTCCAGTTAACGTTAACCTAGCTAGATACAGGGCCGTAGCTAGCTATGAGGACGGGGAGGTCCGGACCTCCCCTAATATTTCAGCCTGCCAAAAAAAAAAAAAAATTTTTTTTTTTTTTTTTTTGCAGGCCAGGCCAGGCCACTCACTGAACAGCAGGCCAGGCGCCGCCTACTGGTTTACTAGTGGTTTTATTACTTTATTCAGGTTTAAAGTGGGTGCATCTCATTGTAAAATTGGACTTGGCCCAAATTGGGCTTCAAACGGCCCAAATCTGGCTTTAAACGACCCAAATAGGGCTTCAAACGGCCCAAATCTGGCTTCAAACGGCCCAAATTGGGCTTCAAACGGCCCAAATTGAGCTTCAAACGCTGAATAATGACATCACAACAGTATAATCCTAATGTTGATTTAAAATGATATATTACTCTAAATATGGCTTAAAAAGGGGGGGAAAAAACCTCAATTTTTTTTCGGCGGCGCCCGCCTCCCCTTGCTGGACCTCCCCTATTTCGGAACCCTGGCTACGGCCCTGGCTAGATATACGAACTGTTGCTAGCTCGCTATGCTAACCTGTGGGTCGTAACTTCATATCATCAGTTCATCATATAAACTAACGCTAGCTAACTTGATAGTAACGTTAACGATAGAGGGCAACATTGCTATTTCTATACCGTCAGTTTAACGAACTGTGGTGTTAATATTATAAACACTCATAACGTTACATTTCTTTTTCGTTGATGGCGCCCCAAGCCACCGATTTCCAAATCCAGGGGATGCGGCAGGGACAGCTGCCAAGCCTGGCTTTTGATCTCGCGAGGTTATCCATCTTGCAAGCAAGGTTAAAGCCTTGCAGCCCCCCTAATCGAAAAAGGTTGCCAAGTTGCCAACGTTAGCCTAATGTACTAACGTTACATTTTTATTAACAAAGATTCGGTCATCTGTGAAATAATAATAAATAATGGCAGAAATCACAGTTCTAGATCACCAAAATCGAATCAATTAAAAGTGCATTGTGTCATCCTCATCTGACCCACGTAAATCTCAGAGCCTGAACAGGTCCCTCAGGATCTGAACAGATCCCCCGGGATCTGATGGTGTTCAACAATCACACTGACAACATGTGGCTTGGATTTTTGTCTGTTTATTAAAAAGATTCAGTCCACAGTAGTTCAGACTTTGGCACCGCAACAATATAAAAACAAGTTAATCAAACATAAAGTGTACACCCCAAAATAGCATTCAAACAAAATGCTTGGATAAAAGGGATAAATTAAAAAAATAAACATTAAACAATAAAACATTACAAACACACATTTTTGAATCTAGAATGCATCTCAACTGGAAACAATAGCAGTTTTTTTCTAATACGTCTTTGGAAAAGAGGTAACAGGTAGAAAGTGGAACTTTTGGTCTGTTAACTTTGGCTTTAGATTTGTTAGTTGCTGCTCCCAACTTGTTTAACTACCTCTCTATGAATTGTTAGCTGGCATTCATTACAGTTGGCAAAATAAGATCTACATGGTGAGTACTATAATTACTAACTTACTCAAAATAGCAAGGCGGCGTGTTTCAATGCCAACTCAAAAGTAACAGTGCTTGTCTTTTAACGTGAAGGGAAATCCTGCTAACCAATTGCAACGGTCATAAAAAAGACAAAGAAAAGAAGCAGCACAGCGACCACAGGCTTAGACAGAAAGGACACAAATGTCCATTCAAGTCAAACTCTCCAATCCATTTTGATTTGAATCCGACTACTATGAGTTTAAACTGTCTCTTAACTGTCTTTTAAAATGTCTTTTGGGGGGTCAGTCAAGCTCAGATTGGAACTGTAAATGTTTGAATCTGTCTCTAAAGCGTATTTCACATCACAGTGGAGGGCACACAGGAGAACACTGTACAGTATGGCTTTGGGAATTCTATCAACTCTGTAGTTTCGGGACACATTGACAGACATTTTGAGTAGTGTGTATTGCCCTGGTAAACAAAATAAAAGAAGAAGACAGTACAACAGGAAATGTCATGGAATGTGTTGAGTTTGAAGAGGCACAAATAAAAAATAGTAAAAAAATCGCAATGCGACATTAAAAATACACAACTCACAGCACCTGGTGTGTGTGTGTGTGTGTTTCTGTTTGTGTGTGTGTGTGTGGCAGTGGAAGGAGGGTTTGAGGTGATAAAGCAGCAGGCATGCTGCTGTGATAGACTGTGGGCACATCACATAGTTTCAAAATAAAACAACAGATGAAGGAATCCTGATTTGGACGGTAGAAGAGATGATCACAACCCTATAACACGGCTTATGGGCGGACCGTGGCAAGTTGCATGGATCTTTGAAAAAGGCACAGACGTGGGTGCAGAAAAGTCTTGTTAAGGCACTAAAGTGGTGTGGAGACTTTGTTCAAACAAAGGTTTGGCGCGGGGGGGGAAAAGTCTTTTAAAAAGGCACAGATCTAGATCTGCGTGGTGGAAATATCCTTCCTTGTTGAGTTGGTGGAAGATCTCGGCTTTTCATCGTCGTGTACTCGTCGCCCTCCTCTCTCTACTCTGACGGGCTCAGAGCATCGGCGAGTAGCTCCGGTCTCAAACACTCGATGGGACACTGGATGTTCTGGAGTGCAGCGGAGGGAGGAGAGGTAGAGCAACATCAGCAAGACCACAGAGGAAATACATCACTAACAAAATCACCTCTTTATGCAAAGGAAAATGACCTTTCATTTTTGTAGGGGATTACAAACATGGTGGGACAGAAAGAGTAGAATAGACTCATGGTAATAAAACACAGTGTGAGGCACTGACCAGTTTGCGTAGAGCGTTTTCTCTGTAGCGGTCGTAGGCGTCTGAGTGAACAGGCTGCATGAGGTCAACGTCCACCTCGGCCTGTGCGCCGGGCCTTCTGCAGTTCTCACAGCGCCAGCCCTAAAGAGGCAGAGACAGGTTAACATGGCGTAGACACAACACACACACACACACACACAGAGAAAGAAAATTCAACATTATGTATTAAGAGCAGCTCAGGGAATGTACGGTTTCATGATGAATGTCACCTCACTGTATCCCTTGTGCCATAACTATGCCAGAGGTCGCGTTGTCAGAGTGTCTCAGAGAGGTCTATGGAAGCTCTGACTTACCAGATAACATGTGTTGCCTAACTCCTAATGTCAGCACATTCTCTACTATGTCCTCGGAAGATACGTAAGACACTGGTCCAATCTGACACACACACGCACACACACACACACACACACACACACACACACACACACCTGTTGTCCTCCATAGCAGGTGCAGGTACAGATGGCTCCCAGGTATTCCTTCTGCCACTGATTTCCCACCTGGTACATTTTGCCGTCGTCGTAACACGTGGACTCATCTGGAGGACATGCATCAAAGACACAATATTGCATCAAGATGAATAATGCTGGAGTACACAAAGCAATTTGAGATCATTAAGGAACCATAACGAACGAAAGACACGTTAACAGTAACACTTGTGATACAGGATGAGTGTGAACCACCAGCGTGTGTATCTATTTGTTTCTGAACTTTGTGTCCCGTCAAAACGGATGGAAATCTGCCGGAGACGGGCGCGTCATCAGCGCTGCCTGACAACAATGGACAGCTGTCATTGAAAAGGAATTGAAATGTGTGTGTGTGATAATTGCTAGGCAATAATAATATATGATAATAAGTTGATTACCGTATTTAACGTGCTTACATTAACCATATTGTGATATACAGTATATTGATATCGAGAAAGATCCTTATGATTATCGTGATATTGATTTCAATTGTATCGCCCAGCCCCAGTATACCCTATTTGTCCTGTTCTCTCCCTTCTCTCTCTAACATAAGATTGTTTATTAATAGTGCTTAGCTAGACCTAGCTAGACATATTCTCTGTAAAGCCCTCCGAGACATGCTTGTTGTGAAGTAGGGCTTAAAATACACTTGACTTGTGTGTGTGTGTGTGTGTGTGTGTGTGTGTGTGTGTGTGTGTGTGTGTGTGTGTGTGTGTGTGTGTGTGTGTGTGTGTGTGTGTGTGTGTGTGTGTGTGTGTACGTGTACCAGTCTTGACTTACGCGGCTCGCATTTGAATTCTCCCTTGCCGTTACCCAGGCAGGTGCAGCTCATCATGTGACCGTTCTCCGCGTGGCGATCCCATTTCTCGCCGATACGGTAGTTGTTGCCGTTGTCATGGCACCACTCTGAAGGAGGGAGGAAGAAGAAAAAGAGAGAGAGAGGATCAAGGGAGTGAGGGGAGAGAAGGGTGAAAGAGGAGTAGATAATGATGTAAGGGGAGAAGATATTATTTAATGAGAGCGTCCCCCAAACCTAAATTCTGTTTCAAACGTTTCCCGTTCCCACTGAGGAGAAAGACTCACAACGTCACATCATAGTCACACACAGAATGTGACACAAGGTACTGTAATGGACATTCCCATTCTGCAACACACATTTCTATCCACATATTTTAACGTCACATCCTCCACAATGAACCTACATTCGCAAAATCACTCCTGATGTGGAGGAGAGAGTACATTAGTTCCCAGTGGAATAGAACCCATCGCGCACGCACACACACACATACCCAGTCCATGCGATTACCTTGAATATATGACTTTCATATTCAATTGCTCGTCTCAGTTTTTGTTATCGATATGGACAATACAAAAAACAGACCGAGGCTGGCCAGTTAGCTTAGCTTAGCTAGCAGCTATCCCCTCTTACTGCAATGTTTTCACTGCTGCTTACAAACATGGCAGAGAGGCTAACATGGGCAGACCACAGGCAGAATATATTGAGTTTCCATACAGTATATGATATACAGGGTATGGAAATCACCATACCGATATTATGAATAATATATAATAAAATAATGTATAGAACTATATCATTGCACATTATAGTATATCCGATACAAAAATAGAGAGCAATTTACTGTAAATTAACAATTTAATTATTGCCTGCCAAGGCTGCCCATGCTCAGATTATATTACTGTGTTGCTCAGCATAGAATATTACAGTCCATGTTCTATGCAGTTTTGCACTATAGTGAAGGAATTTATAAAATGCAATAAATATCAATCAAAAAAGCTTTTTAATTAGATAAAATTTTGGTTCTCCTGATCCATATAAGACCTATCAGCACCAGGATGTAGATGTTCAGATGCTTTGTCCATATACTATTGCCAGATCGGGGGGTCCACCATGCTAATGCACGTGCTTCCATTCCTCACTTTCAGCCCAATCAATGAAATTATACAAAATCTGAGACATATTCATTCCTCCACTTGATATAAATTCCTCAAGTAAATCACATAGAATCATTGGACTTCTATGGTGTGTCTGCAAAGCATGCTGGGATGGGGTTAGTAAAGCTGCCACTCACTGGATGAATCACACCTAAAATGGCCGCTGCCCAGGCCCAGGCAGCGGCACCACAGCTTGAAGCCCGTGTCAGACATGCGCTCCCACTCGGAGCCCACCTCGTGGTAGGTGTGTGTGAACGTGTCGTAGCACACGTCGCGGTTGCCAGACATGGGGAGGTCACCTGGGACTAAGGGGGTGGAAGGAAGAAAAAAACTCTGTTTACAAATGTATCCATTCCATGTGCTTTACCGTGGCCTGACTTGTTCTTCCTGCCACCGAGGGAGAGAGAACATAGTCGGGAATTAGTTTTATTTGCCCCAAATAATCACAGTAAATTCAATAGAGCTCAACAGTCACGTGACTTTCCGTGACGTTTCCAGCCCCGGAAGTAAAAAAAAAAAAAAAAAAAAACTCTCGTAACGGACAAGCCCGTCTTTTATTGTCACATGAACACAATACATGCATGCGGCCACAACACACTCATGCTGACGGTGGCTGGTGAAAAGTGTCCTCTGCATTTAACCCATCCAGGCATGTCCTTTCCTCCGAGGGGCAGGCCAGGAGCAGTGGTCGCTTTCTCGTACAGCGCCCGGGGACCAACTTCGGACGTTGTCATCACTGGTCGGATGACGATGACGATCTGATCTTCTGCATGTTTTTAGTGGGGGGGGTTATATACGGAGGGACCCCCTGGGGGGTACGGGGAGAACATGCAAACTCCACACAGAGAGAAAGGCCCTTACGACGAGATAACCCACCTGGGCAGTAGGCACTGAAGATATGGGGGGGAACACAAGCACAGTGCTCACAGTGTCCCAGGCGAGAATCGAACTCAGGACCTTCTAACTGTGAGGCGACAGCGCTACCGACTGCGCCACCGTACCCGTAGTAAGTTCCCCCATTAATTTTCTTCATAGATATTTTAAAAAAAAATCCTTATATGATGAGTTTTAAGGCTGGAACCAAGCCAACCCGTGACTTACTGTATCGTGAGTGAGCATAAAACATTTCAGTTGGAGCAAAAACCAAAAATGGCAAAGGCGGAAAAAATAAAATTGTCGCCCCCCCCCAAACTCGTTCTATAGACGGTTTTCACCAGAGCGCAACCCCTCAGCACTTCCTTTTTCTCAGCATTCGGCAAACTGCAGAAATATTCACTCGACATCGTTACTTTTGTTTTCGCCGCTCAGCTGTATAGACGGTTTGCATGGAATGGTCAGTCCTGCACTTGAATGTTTTTTTTTCTTTTATGTCCATAGCAAACACTGCAACAGGAAGTGAGCGGGGGTTCAATTTAGAATGTTTTTGTTGTCAAGTTAAAACCGTCTATAAGGATTTTTCTAAATGTCTAATGGAGAAAATGAATCGGGAACTCACTTCCGGGGCAAAGAATGTCACGTGACTGTTCAGCTCTATACAACTATCAATGTATAAATGTAACACTACGCAATCAGCATTATAATTAGTGCTATATAAATGCCATGTATTATTATTATTCATAGTAACATGAGACAAGCAACTAACTTTGCTGTAGCTAAAGCATTTGCTATAGATAAATGCATATCAAACTCAAGCTTTACGAATTGGCCTGTATAATAAACAAAATGGAGGACATTACAGCCACAGATAGAACTAATCTAATCAAAATGAGAATGAAGCACTGTTCAGCGTGCTTTGCTTCCATGTCTAACACGGTGAAATAGAAGAGAAATCATCTCAGCGTGCGCTTGGTCTTTGTCAGTGTGGACTACTTCTTTACCAGCATTGCCAGCGGTGATAACTTCCTCCAGAACCTTCTCTTTAGCCCCGCCCCTCATGGCCTCTACTATCACATTATAGGACGCTCCAGATGTCAGTCCAATCAATGTGGCACTGGTGGACGTGCCAGGAAGACGCATCTATATGGAAAGGGTAGAGAAAGTGATTAGAATGTGTGTGTCCACGTGCGATTACGTGTGTGTGTGTGTGTGTGTGTGTGTGTGTGTGTGTGCATGCGCGCGTGTATGCGTGTGTACCTGGAAGTCCCTCTCCTCCAGGTGTGTGATTGGGTTACAGGACACCACATATTCGGAGCTGTGAGGGATTGGTTGCCAGGAGATGGTTGTGATTGTCTGCGCTTCTTGTGGCAGCTCTGTCTCATTGTCGGGGAAACCAAAGGGCAGACCCGGCAGAAGACCCTCGCTCACCTGCAGGACCAAACACACAGTGAGCAGGGCTGTAGTGGGGGAAAAGGCTATGTCATGCCCTTATAAAAAAGGTGGATAAAACTATAAACTTCAGTCACCCACGAGACTAGATCCAGTAGATGAGACGAGAACAACTGAAACCGAATCATATCCCTATAAATAATGTAAATATAATTTTATTATTATCATCACAACCTCTAACAGAGAGGAACCACGTTCTCCAGGAATGGTACCAATAACCATTCTCATTCAAATATCTTGAGGTGAGAGGTCAAGGGACCCCTTTGAAAATGGCCATGCCAGTTTTTCCCTCGCCAAAATTTAGCCCGACTTTGGAGCGTTATTTAGCCTCCTTCCTGACAAGCTTGAAGCTAACATGACATGGTTGCTTACCAATAGATGCGCTATGTGTTCTAGTTTCATATGCTAAGAATAGCTTCACTCTAGCCTAAAGAAAAATCCTGCTAGGACCAAGGACATCTACGTTTAAAATATGTGCATTTTCCATCATAAAATGGCGAGTAACCGCTATGCTGTATTTAAAAAGGTACGTAAACGGTGTGTACGCCCCACTACAGCCCTGAGTATAAGGACAGGACAATTATAACATTGTAGTTTGTTCAATATAATAATTGAATACAGTATTAAACAATAGCATAAAGCACATGACAGAACTCTCACTCACCCTGACCAAAGGTACTCGATTTCCATCTTGGCCTGTAAGAGGGATGTAGATCAGGGGGTCTCTTGCAGTGGGTCTCTGGCCCTCTTTGGGCCCGCTATTGATTCCGTTATTAGGGCCCAGGTTCTGGTACTCGGTGTAGATGTGCTGGCCCTGCTGGCCCGGTTGGTTCTGGCCACCGGTGCCAGCCAAATGGACATGGTTGGAGTTGAAACTGGATATAGGAAGACATGCAAGGAAGGGTGGGAGCGAGAGGGGAGCGAGAGGTAGAGGGGAAGGAGGAATGGAGAAAGGGAGGGAGAACAACACAAATGATTGCAAAACTCAAGAAGCAGAATAAAACGTGAGGACTATTCAAATGCTTAGCAAGAATAGCTGCTTCTGGACATGCATTGTTCTGCCTAATGAATAATAGCAGCAGTCAGGAGGATGATTGTGCCTGGTCTCACCTCTTGTCATCAAAGGGCTCTGGCACATCCAGGATGTCGGTGCTGGGTCGGTGAGGGACAGGAAGCTCGGGGACCAACAGCTGGTGATCTGGAAGTGACTCTGATTGGACGAGAGACAGAAGTGTGCTGGCTGTAAGAAGCGGGCAGGGCAAAGCAAAAGGTACAGATCCGCTAGCACTCGTAGCATGTTTGTACAGTGCTCCTATTCACCTTATGTTCCAACACAGGGGTCAGCCAGTTACTTCCTATTGTGTTGACACTTCCTGTGTGACAGTACAGCACTAGTGAGCAGCAGGTGAAACAGACTGTGTTTTGAACAGGAAGTCATAACACAACTGGGTCAAGTGGGCGGGGCTACATAAGGTGAATATGATCACAGGAAACTCATGAAACCTGTCCATCTCTGACACTGCAGTACACAGGGAAATAATGCACAGCTCGGCGAGTTTTAGTGCTGTGTTGTAAATCAATGAAGTCTTATCTTTAACCTTTATTTAACCAGGTAAGTCATTAAGAACAAATTCTTATTTACAATGGCGACCTGGCAGAAGACAGCCTTCTGCCTTCAGCCACACACTGCACACACCAGCAGTGTGTCTGCGGTCAATTTTGACTCCTGAACCCTTTGCTTTAGAAACCAAGCAAGAAACCATTGTAAAGTTGCCCATGACTGCTGACTTGAGATCATCTTTCCTTACAACAAATACTAACGTCAACCTTTGGTAAGGAAAAAATATAAGCAACCATCAGATTTTTTTCTTTAGGCACAGCAGTTACAGAAGGAAGCCAGCAGGGTGCAGCATAGCTCTAAAACGGCAGGAGATTTGTAATTTCCCTTTTTTCCCTTTTTCTTTATCTATTATCTTTATCTACCATTCCAGCTGAAAGGAAGTCATATACAGTATATTGTTATACAGTATTGTTGCATTGGATGCCCAAGGTAAGACTAAATAGTGATATTAATAAATGAGTCTGCATGTAAATGTAGTTATAGTTACTCTGAATGAGGGCTTTGTTAACAGAAATATGTATTGCTGTGGGCTAAGGCCTTTGATGTTTATGAGAACCATCTAAACAGGGGGGGAAAGCTCACAGACGCCGCCTGCAGGAGTAATGCATCATTACAGTCAGATAATTCAATAACATACACTGACAATCCAGCACATTCAGACACAATAAGAGAAGATTACAATTAAGCTCCAAATTGCAATTCCTGACAAGGTCTCTCTGACATAGATTTCAGAATCAGCTTTATTGGCCAAGTACAAGGAATTTGACTATGATTTTAATTTTGATTTGATGTATACATCAGACTCTTGAGCTACTTCTGCTCTCACTCAGAATGTCAAAATATAAGCAATGTGATGTATAGTTTTTGAGACTCATGCTAGTTAACTGCGGCGCTTCTGGTGGATTTGCGGTGTCGTGACGTCACGCTGCATGATTCCTCGTACTGTATTAAAAAAAAATCTTTGCAATGTAAATGTGTAATGAAAATGTGCTCATCATTAGTGACCTTGTCTCTCCAGAATGACGTACTTTTTAGAAAGTGTATAACTTTTTGTTTATCATATAGTGGCATTGTAAGCTTTCAGTAAAAATATAAAAGGGGCACATTTGGAGAGGTTTCTACAGTCGATTAACGATGATATCTAGAACTCTTGTATCAGGTGGAAGGTGGGTGGACTTACGGGTTCTGGCCTTGCCCACTAGAGGTGTGCTTCTCAACGCGTTCTGCAGGGCAACAATCTTAATGACGTATTCTGTTCCTGGTTTCAGACCTATGACCAAACACAACAAACACAATCTTAATGACGTATTCTGTTCCTGGTTTCAGACCTATGACCAAACACAACAAACACAAAATGAAAAGATTAAATAAAACAAACTACAAAGACGTCTTTTCAGTACAAACTCATCCATTCCGAATATTGACAGTGTATGTATGCATGCATGCATGCATGTATGTATGTACGTACACACATGTATGTACAGAGCTGATGTAAATCTCATGCTCCACACTCACCGTTGATAAAAGCGTAGCTCTGTCCGGCGTGTGGTCGGGGGGTGAGTTCTAGAGGGTAACCCCCTGCCTCCTCATAGGTGACGTAATAGCCAGTGACGCCTGGACTGTGAGACGGCTCCCAGGTGAAGGAGATGCTGCTGGGGGTCAGGGAGGTGAAACGGATGTTGGTGGGAGGGATGACCACCGGTTTGGCTGGAGGAAACAACAAGCAGCCAGTTATTTTTCATAAGAAACATACATACATAGCAAATGTATCCTCTATACACACTCCATCAATTTGGGCAAAAACGATAAAGCAAATAAACTAATTGCTCGGGAAATGACCGTTAGACATCATTAAAGGGATATGCCAACATTTTGGGAGAGTACTCGTGCACTCACCACGCAATGAAATAATAATCCAAAGTTACGGGAAACGGCCATTGTCCAAGTAAATCCATTGCCAGAACTAACGCGGTGGAACCAAATTTACTTCCGCGTTTGCCTGAGGCACATGCGCTGTGTGCAGTCATCAGTACTTCCTGGTATTTATTTCCTTTGAAAATGACCGTTTCCCGTAACTTTGGATGATTATTTCATTGCGCGGTGAGTACACGAGGGTCAACATGTACATGTGAGTGTTTCTGGCGCTGTTGGAATGTGTATTTTTGGTGACTGAATGGTGGCAGGCTCGTGTACCGTTTACTACCATTCAGCTGCTAAGCTCACTAGCAGGAGGGGTGAAACCCACTTTCTACTGCTCGCACAGGGAAGAGAAAGGCATCTATCCACATTCTAGTTTTACTATCGGGAATATGGCAAATAGGCCAATCTCCCAAAATGTTGGCATATCCCTTTAAATACGTATCGAAACCAATATTTGGGCAAATGGCAGCTGTGATCACACAGGGATGTAGACATCTTCTTCCTAATACTAAATAGTACCTACAAGTTAGCACATTTAGGTACTGCCATTTACCCAATCATTGGTTTTGTATAAGTTACATACTGTACGCATTTAATGATGAGTTCACCCAAATAATTACTGGAATTGATCTACTTTCTAATTTTGCCCCAAATTGATAGAGTGCATATTTTGATGCTGTGGCGTTTGCATCCATTTTTGAGCATGCCAGAGTTGAATGGTTAATGGATATTACCTGTGGTGGCAGTGAGTGTGAACGGGGAGCTGCGTCCATTCCCATTCAGAGTGTAGATGTTGATCTTGTAAGTGGTTCCTGGCTGCAGACCTGAAGAGTGGACACACATAGGTTAAAAGGGTCAGTGTGCGTGTGCGTGTGTGTGTGTGTGCGTGCGTGTGTGCGTGCGTGTGCATCCACTTTCATATCCCTAATAATGCACGACCACGGATCTAGGTTGACAATTGAGTAATGTTAGGGAAGTATTCTTATGTGTGCACATGTTTATATATCTATCTATCTTCCTATATTTGCGCACCTGTAATAGTGTAAGAGCGCAGGTCAGGGGTGATGGTCCTGTGAATGGGGGTGTGGCCCGTCGCGGAAGTGGGTGTGACCTCAATCAGGAAGCCAGAGATGGTCTCCGTCTTGGAGCGCCAGGTCAGAGTGATGGAGGAGTCCTTCACGTCGTTGATGCGCACACGGCGAGGGGGACTGATATCTGCAGAAAGAGAAGGGAGAGAGAAGGGTTGGGTGGTGAACGAGAGTGAGTGAGTGAGAGACATAGAAAGAGTATTGACAGAAGAGGCTTTTTGAACATCAAAAATCTATTGACAGCAACTGTGCACAAGAAAAGAATAATGTAAAAAATGTCATCTCACTGTTTCCATGTATCAAAACATCCATTTTATTTGTCAAACTGGTAACACAATGTTTTTGTTGAAATGCTTAAATGAGAGACTCACTGTCCAGTGTGGTGACCTCTCCTTGGACTGGCCTGCTGGTCAGAGAGTTCTTCAAGGCGTAAACATGCACCTCATAGCTAGTTGCAACCTAAGAAGAGGGGAAGAGCAAAGTAAAGAGAGACTCCAGTAAATAAGCTCTTCTCTAGATGCTGGGAACCTAAACTTGACAAACAAGAACATGCTAAAGAAAATTGTCAGGACGAGCTCCAAAATCACCGGCTGTAACTTGAATGACCTCTGTCTTCTATATAAGAAGAGGGTTCTTAAGAAGGCTCAGGGTGTCCTGCGTGACCCACAGCACCCTCTTTACCCTGAGTTTTCCCTCCTTCCTTCTGGGCGCAGGTATAGGATGCCCCGCTGCTGCAAGAACAGATACAGCCATTCTTTTGTTCCTGAGGCTATTCGCTGTCTGAACTGTTGAATTGAATAGTAGCCTACTTCATGCCCCTTTTTCTGTTTTAACTTACATGGTTTCCTGTCCTTTTAATTGTACTGTTTTAAGACATCCCTACTTTTGACTGTTTCATGTCTGTATGTTTTTAAATTACATTTTCTGTTATGCTGCATATGAATTGCCCCAGGGGGGATAAATAAAGATTTACTCTACTCTCTACTCTCACAGTGTTTATCAATCTCCATGGTGCTGAACGTGTGTGTGTGTGTGTGTGTGTGTGTGTGTGTGTGTGTGTGTGTGTCTTTGATGGGTAAACCACATGAGATGACAGGGCAGGTTGGCAGGACTGTGACTTCCCTGGGCAGAGAGAAACCACACACACGCGCTACTCAAAACCTTCCAAACGCTGGCTGCAGCTCATAGCCCTCGTCAGAACGCTGTGTGTGTATACGGTATACGTGGATGTATATGTACCTTGCACATGCATAGGTATGTGCATGTGTGTGTATTATCTTCTGTGTGTGTGTGTGTGTGTGTGTGTGTGTGTGTGTGTGTGTGCGAGCGCACACACACACACATGCATTAGAATTGGGCCATAAACGCAGTCTGGAACCCTCCAGCAGGGTAACAGCATCTGTCTCTGAGGACTGTTCCAGATCCAGATACTTTTCCTTTGACTAAATAGGAAAAGAAAAAATAAATAATCCAAAAAAAAGTCTGGACCTGTCATTACCCTCAGAAGGTGTGTGTGTGTGTGTGTGTGTGTGTGTGTGTGTGTGTGTGTGTGTGTGTGTGTGTGTGTGTGTGTGTGTGTGTGTGTGTGTGTGTGTGTGTGTGTGTGTGTGTGTGTGTGTGTGTGTGTGTGTGTTGCGCGTGCGTGTGTTGCACGCGTGTGTGTACTTTCACACACTTGTAATTGGACTGGCATTCCTCTCGTACAGAGCATTTCACATCTACCATCCTTCACCTGCAGGGTTAATGAGCAGGTTGGTCACTAATTACAGATGTCATCATACAGCAGGAATCCCCCGTTCAGCTTTTACTACACTCTTACCGGGAATGTGATGTCATGTCATACTTGACTGTAAATGTGATGTCATACTTGACTGTAAATGTGATGTCATACTTGATGGATCGCTGGAGAGAAGTTCTATTTTTGCTCGTCACCGCTACATAGAGGTCAGAGAGGACACAGTCCGCTACCAGACAGTGCCCCCCTCCATTATATTTGACATGATTTTACATTAGTCTTAATAGTTACACGTTTACATACGACCTTGCTTTTACTTAGTGACAGGTTTACATAGATTTTTAACATCTTATTTTTATCAAATTATTGTAAACCCTAACCCTTATTTACTTATTTTGTATCTCATTTAGTTAATCTATATTATAAAATCAACAAAAAATACTGAAACGTAATCTTTTCCCCTGCTCCTATTTTTATTACTTTGAACTTTGAGCACATTGCATTTTACTGTGCAAAATATGATATACAGTAAATAGTTTGATTTATTGATATAAGACAATCAATAGTCTTATATAGAGTACACACTCACTCACTCACTCACTCACCATAAGTCCAGGTATATGTGCCTGTGTGGCGTCTGGGGCCAGGTTGATCTCTTTGGTGGGTCCGCTCTTGTTCTTGGGGTTCACCACCACCCGGTAGCCCGTCAGGCCCGATAGCCCTGTTAGCCGGTTAGCCTGGCCTGACACACCCCAGCTAATAGTGAAGGAGGTGGGGCCAACCTGGGAGAACTGCAGGTCGATGGGGGATGGGATGGCTGGGCGGGGGAGAGGAAAGAAAGAGGGGTTTAGAGAGAGATCGAGAAAAAAATGTTGCTCGGTTTCTGGGAAGATGAGGGGATTTTGTAGTGGACGGCTCCTCTCACTAACGCTGCAGGACGGAACGCTTCAGGAGGTCCTTTGTCCCCACAGCCATCAGACTGTACAACTCTGCCAGGGGCAGGGCCTCACGACCTGACTGGACTCTGGTGCAACTAATTACATTACATGCGTGGTCTCTGTGGCATAACGGGAACTGGAACTAGTGCAATTTTCATAATTCTTACGACACTATCGGATTTTTTTTTTCTTTTGCACTTCTTTTTTAATCAGATTCAATTCTTTTTTGCAATTTTTCTCTATGACTCCATGTAGTTTTTTTATGTTTTTATCTCATTTTAAGATAACCCTGGTTTTAACCCCTGTGTATACTTTATTCATCTCTTCTAATGTGTCTTGTCATTTTAATCTGTGTTTTTATATGTTTTTATCAGACTGTATGAGCTGCTGGAAACCCGAATTTCCCCAAGGGGATCAATAAAGTATCTATCTATCTATCTATCTATAACTTAGAAGTTTATAACCATCTTGCCATGCTCCAATCTATTGGTTTAAATCTGAACCACCAGTGGTTTGCACCAATCAGCTTCCTACGAGGCGGCTACGAGCGGGTTTTGGTGCGACAGCAGCGAAAGCGAGCCCGTGATCGACGTGATAGACAGATGGCTCATCCAATCGCCTGCAATATTTGTTTGAAAGTGCCCGCCCTTTGAAACAGTCTCCCGAGCGACTCGTTCCCAGATGCTTATGTGAAAACAAACCATTTGGCAGCGTCAGCTTAGGAAGTTTATGTGTGCGGAAAATAAAGGGAGAGAGAGAGAGAGAGCGAGTGTGAATCTGCATTTGCCTCTGTCTTATATAGCTGTGTTACTGCAATTATGCTATTGTATATGCAGTAATATTGTGGTAAATTGTTGATTTGGGAGTAACAAAATACTTGTAATAGCGTTACGTATTCTGCTATGTTACATGAAACATATATAGAAATGTGAAACATGAAAGGATGCATTGAAAGTGACAGCCATATGAAGTGTCCTTACCTGTAGCCTGTGCGCCGACCAGCGGCGTGCTGGCCGTGTGGTCGTGCAGGGCGACGACCTTCACAGTGTATTCACTCCCGGGTCGCAGACCATAGATAATGGCCGACTCAGCATCCCCCCGCGGCGCGGGCAGCAGCTCTCGCTCGCCCTCCTCGGGACTCCAATACGTGACGCGGTACGACGTCACCGCTCCCTCGGGACTGTCCCAGGTGATACGCAGCGAGGTGGAGTCCACGTCCGAGAAGATCAAGTCCTTGGGACGGTCTACATCTGAAGGAGGCAGAGTTGATAAAGGGGGGGTTGGGCATGAGGTAGAGGAGAGGTAGGGAGAGGAGACCATTTTTGAAATAATTCTGTCCACTGGTAGAATTAAGCAATAGCTCACGACAGGTCGTGGTATATGGTCATTATATAAGGGGCGTGGTTACCGGTTACCAACGGTTACCAAGTATGGCAATATGAAAGTAATAAACACACTCCAATTTAAATAGTTTTTTTTAATGAATAAATACTAATGCTCAAAATAAAGTAGGCCGTCCTGGCTGCCTGCCCATTGCAAAAGGAATGACATCATCATAGATGTGGTGTGCTCAATATACCACAGCTATGAATCAATCAGATCACTTCATTTGAGGTACCCGTTTTTAAATATGGAAATATGTCATCTCTGGACACTGTGTGTCACTGTGTCTTTTGCCAAACAGCAATCCACATGCACACTCTTATCTACTATGCTGTGTATGCAAACACTTACTTGTCACAGCAGTCTCCACCAGTGGGTTGCTCTCTCCATCTTGTCCCAGAGCATACACACTCAAAACATACTCGACTGTAGGCATCAGCCCTGAGAAGGTCAACTCAGTCTGGTCTGGGGGAGAGAGAAGAAGAAGACACAGAAACAGAGATTATGTTTAGAGATTTTGAAAATAGCAAATGTATTATATAATTGCTCAAACTCACCATCTCTGAGTCCTTATCATATATTTCTGTGCAACATTTTGATCATATTCCTCACTTGTACGCAGAACTATGCTTTACTATTATTATCCTGTGTTACAATTGAGTTGGTTGGTTTCAGAGGTTTTCTCACTCTGTCAAGAATAAAACGAATCGAATCGGCACAAAATATTGTTTCAGTCCAGGAAAATATGGGCATTGTGTTGGCCTTCACAACCCAAATCAGTCAACCGTCTGGTCGGCTGCACCCATGGATAAATACCTGGAGCGACCACCTCGGAAAAGGAGGGTCCCTGTCCATTCCTGGGGGCCCCGGTCACTCTGTACCCCTGGATGGGGCCCTGGGCTGGGCTCCACCTCACTGTGATACTGCTGTCTTTCACATCTGTCACCTCCATCTCAGAGGGAGACTCAATGTCTGGGAGAGACGGACAGAGAGAGGACGAGGGGAGGGACAAGAGCAAAGGGTCAACAAATAAACGATGAATGTGAGGGCAAACACGAGGTTCATGACCAGGAAGGGCTAACTTGTCTCTGCTTCTGAGTGTGTGTGTGTGTGTGTGTGTGTGTGTGTGTGTGTGTGTGTGTGTGTGTGTGTGTGTGTGTGTGTGTGTGTGTGTGTGTGTCTACCTGTCTTGTGTGTGACATAGATTGGGGTGCTGGAGGCGGGGCTGTCTCCTCTTCCAGTCACAGCGTAGACGGTAACAGTGTAGTCAGTACCGGGCTTCAGGCTAGTGATGGTGGCAGTGGACTGAGAGCCAGGCACCGTGAACTCCTTAGGGTTACTGTGACCTCCTGCAGATTGATTGGATTAAGATACGCAAGTTGATGGATTAAAAGACAGATAGATCGATAGGCTGATGAACAGATATTCGGACGTGCTGATAGACTGATCGGATGTTATTAATGCGTTAATAACACTGAAAAATGTTGAGATCCATAAGAAGATTCAAGTCTGAAATTTACACCGGAAAAACTATCACTACCTCACATAGCAAAGACTTACTAGGAAAAGCTAACAAGAACAAATGAACTTTTCTGCAAAATGAGCGTTTTATTCTAGTCTTCTCAGTATTGTAAGCTTACCACTCTCGCCATGTGTGATCCTGTAGTAGCGCACAGTGACAGAGGGGGCGTCCCAGCGGATGGTGATGCTGGTGGGGGAGGAGTCGACCACCTCCAGGTCTGTGGGAGCATCAGAGACTGGAGAGAGATAAAAGCCAGAGAGAAAAACACACATCAACAACAGATAATACTGTAATAACTAGAAGTACACTCTGAGAGAGAAAAACACACATCAACAACAGATAATACTGTAATAACTAGAAGTACACTCTGAGAGTGCAGACCTCCGCCAAGGCCAATACTCCAGTCTGCTATGATATGCAAATATTGTGTCGGCTCAGAACCCTGACCCACCCACATCCCCCCAGCCACTCCCCCTTACCCACCCCTCGAACCCCGACTCTCTACGACCTTCATATCCCCTAGCTATGGCCCCTTATCCCTAGCCCGGCCCCCTTTCCTGACCACGCCCCCCACACCCAGGTTCACCTAGTCACTCCCCCTACCGACTCCTCGAACCCCGACTCTCTACAAACTTCCTATCCCTAGTTACAGCCCCTTTTCCCTAGCCCCGTCCCATTCCTGACCGCGCCTCCTCCCACCACCCAGATACAAATAACCACTCCCCCTTACCCACCCCTCGAATCCCGACTCTCTACGACCTTCCTACAGTATCCCTAAGTACGGCCCCTTTTCCCTAGCCCTGCCCCCCTCCCGTGACCCGCCCCGGATCGGATCCACTCCCAAATGTAATGGGTTCTTCCTTGGCCCATGCTACACCCTTCCACCAAGTTTCAGTAGTTGTTCCATAATCCACTTAACTAACTAACAAACAGACAAATGGACAAACAGCACTGAAAACATCTCGGCGGAGGTAAATATCCTAACAAACTGGGACAGCAAATCGAGAATAAAGGGATGCATACTGGTCTTCTGTTTCCCACTGAGCGGCAGGCTCTCTAGCGTGCGGCTCACAGCGTAGATGTTCACCAGGTACTCGGTCTCTGGCGTGAGTCCCGTCAGGGTGAAGTGGCTCCTGGAGGGGGGCAGCCTCTCGTCCTTGGACCTCCCGCCACTGGCCATCTGGTAGCGGATCCGGTAACCTGTGATCTGGCTCTGGGGAGCCACCCAGTGGACGGTGAAGGAGTTGGTGAGGACCTCAGAGAAACGCAGGCCTGCTGGTGAGTCCAGGGCTGGAAAAGGTGGCGAGAAGGTCGGCGGAGGGATGAGGAAGAGGTCAGGGGAGGAGCAGATGGAGATGGAAAAAGGTAGTGAGTTTTTTGTCATTCATAATGTTTTAGATCAATATTGTTGTAGACAAATGTTCACTTATGGTGCATCTCTAGAAAAGACATCCGCAAAAAAAACATCAAAGCCTTTTGGTCAATTGATGTCTAAACTTTCAATGCCGGTCCTTAAAGCAGGTTGACATGAATATTGATGGAGGTCTTGCTCAGAGGTACGTGGTTTTCATAACAGTCATAACCTGCTGCACATGTTATGACAGCCTAATAGCGTATCATACAAAGAAAACCCTAATGATTTTCATCTTTCCACATTAAAACGTGTAATACTGCCTGTAGTGAGGTGCTGGCACTAGAAACACGGTACTCCTAGTGTCATACCAGATTCAGCACTACTCACTTGTTTATACTCCTAGTGTCATACCAGATTCAGCACTACTCACTTGTTTATACTCCTAGTGTCATACCAGATTCAGCACTACTCACTTGTTTATACTCCTAGTGTCATACCAGATTCAGCACTACTCACTTGTTTATACTCCTAGTGTCATACTAGATTCAGCACTACTCACTTGTTTATACTCCTAGTGTCATACCAGATTCAGCACTACTCACTTGTTTATACTCCTAGTGTCATACCAGATTCAGCACTACTCACTTGTTTATACTCCTAGTGTCATACCAGATTCAGCACTACTCACTTGTTTATACTCCTAGTGTCATACCAGATTCAGCACTACTCACTTGTTTATACTCCTAGTGTCATACCAGATTCAGCACTACTCACTTGTTTATACTCCTAGTGTCATACCAGATTCAGCACTACTCACTTGTTTTGTGGGTGCCGACGAGCGGTGAGCTCTCTCTCTGTTCATAAACACACACCACGCTCACCAGATACTCTGTGTTAGGCAGCAAGTCTGTGGACAGGGGAGAAAAGACACACCAATGCATGAGTGTGTGCGCGTGCGTGTGTGTGTGAGAGAGAGTGAGTGTGTGTATGTGTGTGTGAGAGAGAGAGAGTGTGTGTGTGTGAGAGAGAGAGTGAGTGAGTGAGTTTGTGTGTGTGTGTGTGTGTGTGTGTGTGTGTGTGTGTGTGTGTGTGTGTGTGTGTGTGTGTGAGTGAGCTTTATGTCTGTGTTATTCATTACTTACTCCTTAGCACCACAACGTTAGCCCTGCCTCCTACGCTGGTTTCTGTAATGTCGTCATCATCGTCAATGGGGTGGTACCTAATCAATTAAGAAACCAAAAAACAGTTGAAATTGTCATTGTATTGTGTCATACGGTACATGAGTGTATTTGTGTTGTAGAACGAAACCAATGTGCGCACTGTGTACTGGCTTTAAAGACGAGATGAGCCTAACGGAACCGTGGGTCGGCGTCACGTTTCAGACTGAAAACAAAACTTGTCTGAGATGACAAGTTGAGGGGCGGGCCATAGTAGCATGTCGATGATTTGATTTGACAATTCTGGGGACTGGATTTGGCTTTGGCCAATCCTGGCGTGTTCCGCCCCAAAATCGAGTGGGATTCAGCGTGTTGTGGCGCTACGCGAGTTAGAGCCGCAGGCGGCCAGCTGCCTTTGTGTGGAGCAGAGCGGAGAGTGCAGCCTGCCGGCCTGGAATCTCTGAGGGCCCGGGGTCTGAATTCGGCCTTAACTACGTTAACTAACCTTATCCTGGAATGCGATTTTAACGAGCCAGTTACATTTCTTTGCATTCTTATACATTACCATTTGCTTTATTTTGTATGTTACATACAAGTGGCCAAGTTATTAGTTAGTTTATGGGCTAGAAATTCTGCCAGGTTACAGACACTAGGCTACAGACACTAGGCAGCCATTTTCTCCATTTCGAAAATGAAGATTGATTGACAGCTGCCATGTCGTGATATGATTGGTTGGGGTAGAAATTTCATAGTGCAATGTGACGTCAGCAAACTGTAGATTACTGTTTTGAATGAAAAAATTAAAAAATGAAAAATCATTTTTGGGTTCAGCTCGTCTTGAAAAGAAGTTCAATTTGTAGAGTTGATCACGTTGCATGGCTTTTATCCGTACCTGATGAGGAAGCTGTTGATGTCGGCGGGGTTGGGGACGCGAGGAGAGACCCAAGTGACCTCCATACTGTCGGGCCCCACCTGGCCGAAGCCCAGATCTGTCGGGGCTGGTACCGCTATGGAAAAACAGGAAAGAGGTTCCATTCACAACTGATTGACAGGGTGTTCAATTTGGCACACAACACCTCAGGCTGCCGGGGGAACTTTAACAACGCTATAAAAGACATGAGGCAGAGAAGAGAGCAAAAACACAGAGAAAATAGATGTGATGAAGGGATGAAAAGAGAAGCGAATAAAATGCTTGAAAGCAAGTGATAACGCCGCCATCTTTTAAACAGGACAGTCTGTGTCTGCCTTTGGAAGTGTGTGTAAATCCCATGCCCGCCGTTTTATGACATCTTAAAAGCGAGAGAACAAACAATGTTTGCATGGGGGGCAAAATGAGCCTCAGCATGACACGATCACTCAACTAAAACCACATGGTCTGCACACACACACACACACGGGCACGCGCGCACACACACACACGGGCGCGCGCGCACACACACACACGCACGCACGCCACTCCCACCACTGACAACACAGCATGCAATGCAATTACATCAGCAACTTATAAAATGTGCTTTGAAGAAGGCTGTGCTAGTGTTAAGCATTACATAATCACAACACTCTCATTTGGTGCTACTCAAATCACAGAATCTCAAAGATATACTGTAGAGTAGGGGTGTCAAAAATAATCGATTATAAGATGCATTGCGATGCGGACGTGCACGATTATGCATCGATTAACAAATATCAAAAATCGATTATTACATTTTTTTTATTTTTTTATTTTTTATAATCAAATAAAATAGAATGTAAGTACATGCAGTTGTTTATTTTAATTATGGATCATAATACAATGCAATTCCAAATGCACTTTTATTTTAAAAGTAGCCACACAGTGAGAAAAAAGAAAGTGAGAAAAAATAAATCATGTATTGCGGAAAAAGTGATGCATCGATTTAAGATGCATCGCGATGCATCGTGATGCATCGTTTAATCGAATCGAATCGAATCGTTGACAGATGAATCGTAATCGAATCGAATCGTGAGGCCAGTGAAGATTCACAGCCCTACTGTAGAGTGCCTAAGCCCTCGTTCACACCATACGGCTAACCCCACGCTGAAGCTACGCAGCGCTGTGGCAGTTTCATTTAGCTGAAGCTACGCAGCGCTGTGGCAGTTTCATTTCGGCGTCCTTGTTAACAGGCAAGAGCGTTCACACCAGCCGCACGCCACGCTGGAGCCACACTGAAGCTACGCTGAAACACACCGTAGCGATAGTTTCAGCTTCTGTTCTATTTCTGCACCCGAGCTGCCAGGCATGAAGTCAATGCAAGTTGTGAGCGGGGGGGAGGGTGAGCCGAGTGAGGCGCTGAGGAAAAGAGAGTGCTTCTGGTGCGACCGGTTTAGCGTGGCGCTCAGCTTCTGTTAAAGAGCATGGAGCAGGGTAATTCCTTTGCTAAATGTATACTTAACCTTGTCCCTATGTCCATTTGAAAAGTTAATGCAGCATTTAAAAAAAAAAAAAAAAAAGTTTGAAAAAAAATATGGAGAAAAACACCTTCCTTTTTCAGAAGGAAATAACAGACTTTTATTCTGTTAAGACAAAGTCTGCTACGTCACAGTGGGGAGTGGCTCCCGCGTGCGTGTCTCCCTCTCCCCTCCCACTGTCGTCAATTCCATGGTCAAATCAGTCGCATTTCAGGACAGATAGTCAGGTCAGGTACGTACGCTAGTCAAAGTCAATCAGTCAGCCGGTCGGTCAGTTGGTAGGTTAATCACTAGTTAGTTTTTAGTATATAGTTAGTCATTTAGTCAGTAGCTGCCTCTCTCTCTCTCTCTCTCTCTCTCTCTCACACTCGGTGTGTGTGTGTGTGTGTGTGTGTGTGTGTGTGTGTGTGTGTGTGTGTGTGTGTGTGTGTGTGTGTGTGTGTGTGTTGTGTACCCGTCTGCGCGGTGACACGCTCTCTCAATTTCAATTCAATTCAATTCAAAAAGGCTTTATTGGCATGGAGAACATAAGTTTACATTGCCAAAGCAAGAGTGCAACAAAACAAAAAGTAACACAATTATAACCGAAAGGTTAGCACAAAACTATAATAATAACGATAATAACAATAATATAAACTATAATGTTAGCCTGTTATAATACAGAGATATGTAAACATTTCGGTCTTGCAAACAAATATGTACATAGGCTAGGTGACAAAGTTTAAATGTTTAAAAATAGGATAAAAGGAGTTGAAGATATCTGTACAGTATGTGTCTATGTACAAGATGTGCAGAGGGCGGACCCTAAGCTTTAGAGTGGTTGTGTCCCATTTATCCTTTTCCTGTCACAACAGCTCACAAACCTTGCTGCTGTGTTAGCGCACTGTTGTAATTCGCCCAGCAGATATGGAAGTTTTTTGGTATCACTCGTGTTCTCAAAGTCCTTATGAGTGTTTGTTATCTCTCTCTCTTTCTCATCTCTCTCACTCGCTCCGGGAGGGAGGGAGGGGAAAGAGCGAGTGGAGGGGCCCTCCGTCAGTCCCCCTCTCTCTCTCTCTCTCTCTCTCTCTCTCTCTCTCACTCGGTGCGTGTGTGTGTGTGTGTGTGTGTGTGTGTGTGTGTGTGTGTGCGTCGAATTACAGACCGCACCTCGGCCCGCCTCCGCTCGCTTGCTTTCAAGCTCCTCCACAACTCTCCGCGGTCCGTTGTGGGCTGTTCCTGCTCTCTTTCACTGTCAAAATTAGCCTGAGGCTCATCATATGCATGTGCATAAACATTTGCTACCTCCTCTTCCTCCTGAAAACCGGCGTTAGCATCCATAGTGTGTGACTGACAGCCCTGACCTAAGTGAGGACAGACAGAGGGACAGACGAGCATGCCTGGCGACTCCCCTTTCTGACGTCAGAGTTTTATTTCAAAATAAAAGCTCAAAAAGTAAAACGACCCCAGAAGTCACTGTAGTGTATATGTAAGTGTCTTAATGTGAAAATCGAGTTCCTCCATAATTCACCTACACATTGACTGATTGGGGTCTCTAACCTGCACCATGCTCTTTAAGCGCTGCTTCTGAATAGCGCCTGGTGTGAACCGAGGCTAAGCCAGGCACGCCCTGTTCCAAGTTCAGCATGGGACCAAAGAGAGTTCATTCCCCGTTCATTTTTCCATCGACGTTTCGAAAAATCCTCATAAATTTTTATTACTAGGTCGAACTAAGTGATTTAGCATTTCACCCAGACCAAAAAAAAACAATGAAAAGGTGCTATGGCCTCTCCTGATTCTGAATATAGCTGAATCGCTTGGTTTGACCAAGTAAAACTCTTTGTGTAGGGATTTTTCAAAACGTCTATGGGAAAATTAATGGGGAATAAAATCCCTTAGATCCAATGCCGGACCTGGAAGAGGGCGTGACTTAGACACTCTATAGCACACATGGGCAAAATGCGGCCCCAGGGGCAGACCTACAGCCCCTGGACCATCTCAATTCGGCCCCCAAGGTCCTCAAAGAAAAACAAAACGACCCCCAAAAACTCAACAAATGGCAGAAGTATGTTAATAAATCTCATCTGCTACAGCCACTGGATTTGTATCACTATTATATCAGGAGATTAACAAGAAATTACCAATCACAACGGGAGAGAGGATTAAAAATAGGGAGACTCCCGCGAAAATCAGGAGTGTAACTTGCAGGTATAATCTCCAATGTGTGGCCCTTCGCTTACTTGATGTAAGTCAGTATGGCCCTCTGGAAAAGAAAATGTGCCCACCCTGCTCTATAGCTTTGGTCTTTATAACTGAATGGTTGTCTAGATTATCTCCTCACTACTTGGAAATGGTGTGAGACGTTGCTTTGAAAAAGATGCACAGTATGTGTGTAGCGTGTATCTTACCAGTCTGCTGAGTGAGTGTGGTGGGCTCGCTCTCCCCGCTCTCCGTCACAGTGACCACGCTGATGTCATAGTCGATGCCGGGCTCCAGGCCGTAGACCGTATAATAGCCGGATGTCGCCTCCACCAGGTCTTCGAAGATGGGCACGCTGTCGCCGGCGGCCACCACCGTGATGCGGTAGCCGGTGATGGCGGTGCTGTTGAGCGGGGACCAGCGCAGACCGATGGTGGTGTCGCTCACGTCCACAAAGTTGAGGTCGGTTAGCTGTGGGACTTCTGCGTAAGGAGGGAGCCAGGGGCAACCAGGGAGGAGGAGCAAGAGAAGACAGCGGAAATACCCAACAACCAAGAGGGAAAGGAGGAAGGACCAACAGACAGACACAGACAGAGACAGAGACAGACAGAGAGATAGACAGACAGACACAGACAGACAGACAGACAGACAGACAGAGACAGACAGACAGACAGACAGACAGACAGACAGACACAGACAGACAGACAGAGGCACACGGAAGCAGTGGTCAAGGTGAGCATTGAAAGCTGCACACTTCCAGTAGAGTGTGATAATCATGATATCACACCAATGGAAGAGTTAATGCCTTCATCCCGGATATATATTAGATCTTGTCTCGTGTGAAGTTGACATTTTTCATTCAATGGAGGCTCTCCATTGAAGAATCTTAATATATAGCCAGGAGACACAGCATCAGGGTTATGCATAGTCCTTACAGATGTATGAGAGATGTTGGCGCTGAATTAGTGCAGTGATACTAGAGCTAGTATCTCTGACTGCTGGAAGTTAATGTCTTTTAAACAATGTTTGCTATTGTAAAAGACTCTTACCTGCCCACACAAAGGTTTCCCAAATAAAATCATGAAATTCAGACCAAAGGCCAGACACTCTAAATACCTACCGCTCATGGTCGGCATGGTCTTCTGTTGTTGGAAACCATTGTATACTCGACTTTTTTAGTGAGGCAACGGCTGTATCCAACAACAGCACTTTGCGACATGTTGTAACCCCAAGATCACCGCTGTAACTCACCTGGCGTGATGGTAGTTGATACAGGAACGCTCTCCATGCCGTCTTTAACAGTGACAACGCTGATGTTGTACTCCACTCCAGGAAGGAGGTTCTCCAGGGTGCAGGAGTTCTGCCCCGCATCCACAAACTCCTCCACGCTGTTGCCCTGCTGCCCATTGGTGGGAGTGCATGTCACCCTGTAGCCAGTGATGTCTAGGAGGGAGGGAGGGAGGGAGGGAGAAGGAGGGAGAGAAAGAGAAAGAAATGGATATCTTACACATCTTACAGATGTTACACATCAGAAGGTGTACCGGTATCTCGGTTTCATTTTCCTGGGACACCGTCGGCCTGACAACATTCATATTTGGCACGGTAACGACGGGCAGTTATCCCAAACAGACAGTGACAGAGTCAGCTATTGTAATTATTAAGTCATTATTATGGCCAATTAGTGATAGCACTACCCACAGCAGCTAGCAGGTCTCTCTCTCTCACACACACACACAAACTGCGACCATTTAGCGGGCACAGTGTTCGCACTAGGAGGCTGCAATTTGGCATGGAGGTCAAGTGTGTGTGTGTGTGTGTGTGTGTGTGTGTGTGTGTGTGTGTGTGTGTGTGTGTGTGTGTGTGTGTGTGTGTGTGTGTGTGTGAAGGTGTCGGGTCAAAGTTCAAAATGCAGGGTGGCAGAGGTAGAATAGGATGGCCTGCCCCTGCCGTCCTGCATTTTGCAAATTCGCATATGTGGTCACAACTATTAAATTTGCTCAATGTGACTTATTATTTGTCAGTTATTTTCCATGCACGTTTAAGTGTGTGTGTGTGTGTGTGTGTGTGTGTGTGTGTGTGTGTGTGTGTGCGCGTCTGTGCGTGCGTGCATGCGTGCGTGCGTGCGTGCGTACGTGCGAGTGTGTGTCTACCTGGTGTCTTGGCTCCATTCCACTGGACAGTCAGCTCTCCAGTGTCTGGGTGAGACTCCAGGTTGAGGTCAGTGGGAGGAGACAGAGCTGAAGATATAAAGAGGATGAAGAAGACCAGGCAGAAATGAGGTAAGAGAGAGGGAAGAGGGTGACATCATGAAGTCCACAATGAAACTGTTCCTACTTGAATTATTTGAACTCACACTGTGACATGGTTAATAAATATCCATTCATGGGCATCTGGGTAGTGTAGCGGTAGATGCCTACACAGTACCAACACGAGGGTCGCATGTTCGAGCCCCTAACCGGCTTGGTCAGGTCTCCATACACATACAGGCCCAATTGGCCATGTCTGTGGTAGGGATGGGATGATAAATCGATCTGCATCGATTCAATGATCAACGATCCGATAGCACCGATAGATGCACAGTGAAAACATTGATATAAATCACCATGACGCCATAAGAAATCAACTATTATTTGTCTATTTTTTGTATTTTGAACCTCTTTCCACATACAAACAATGCGAGCGCCATAGCAGCTTCAAGCACACAAGAAAAAGAGGGAGAGGATGGAGGGGATCAGGAAACACTTGATAAAAAAAAGATGTATACGATTATTCCCCAAACTTACGAGTGACGACGCGGCGCGTGACTGCATTGCCCTGCTCTTGGCCATTGATGACTGGTTGGACGCTGTAGGTGTACTCGACTCCTGGGGTCAGGCCGGAAACATAAATACTTCCCGAGTCAGAGGTCACGTCTCTGGGGGCTTCTCCGCCCTGACTGGGACGCACGGTCAACTGGGGGGAAAGAGCAACACACATATCGTCAGCACACTCGAATAGAACAACGGCACCAGTAATAGACAGGACACACACACACACACACACACAGTCAACATGAACACACTAAGGAGAGAGATGCGCACGCACACACACACACACACAGACACACACACAGATACACACACACACACACACAAGGGTACAGGAGGTAAGGGTCGGAGGTCAATGTGTTCCCAGGAACGTGGGAGCCAGTAGAACATTCTCATCTGTGGTGTGACATGTTCTGACCAATCAGAGGTATCCCTGTGGTCTCTCTAGTTCCTGTGCCAAACCTACAGGGAGCGACACGCAAACCAAAAACAACTGGAATCGCACTAATGTGGTTGCAAGAGCATACAAAAGAAAATAATCTGCCACATGTGAAGACAATTACACAATCCAGTTGTTGACTTTTATACAGAGCAGGAAGAAGCAGGGATCAAACTAATCTAGTGATGAATGACAACTTCACGCAACCCGCTTTTCCACGAACCCCTTGCCCCCCCCCACCACCTACCCACCCCCCGAATCACAACTCTCTACCACCTTGCTTTTCCCTCGCCCTCCCCCCACCACCACCCATATCCCCCTATCCACTCCCCCTACCCACCCCTCCAATCCTGACTCCCTACTACCTTCCTATTCCTAAGCACCCTCTCCCCCCCCCCACCACTCCCCCTACCCACCCCTCCAATCCTGACTCCCTACTAACACCATCCTATGCCTAGCTACGGCCACTTTTCCCACTAAATGTCCATGAGTGAGTGAGTGAGTGAGTGAGTGAGTGAGTGGGTGAGTGAGTGAGTGAGTGAGTGAGTGAGTGAGTGAGTGAGTGGCACTAAAAAAAGGCACTAAGACTCATCTGGACCTTTGACCCCTGAGCTAGTTGAGTTGTTTACAGTGAGGATACCTTGTATCCCACGCGGGGCACTGGAGTCCAGGAGATGATGATGGAGGTGTCGGTCACATCGGTGCTGAAGTGAGGGGCGCTACCCATTGGGGGGTCTAGAGAAGCACACAGACAGACAGGATCACAAGTTTACATTTCCACATAAGCCATGTGTAACCAAATCACTTACCATCTAACCTCACTTAGCGTAACAGTGTCTTGCAAATACTAATACATGAATAGATCATATCATATAAATAGGCCGGGCGCTCTACGCATCTGGACTAGGGTTTGACCAATATGGGGTTTTGAAGCATGTGACCATTTTCATGTAAAAACAAGTTTGAACACTTTCCAAACTTCTGTTTTCCTGCGAGAACTTTACTCTTTGCCAGGTGGAAAAGCCTCTCAAACATCATGGGAGACTGAAACTCATTGAAACCCAGGATAGATAATAACACTCTTAACTTGGTTAGCAGTGAAATCATCATTTTCATCAGGTTTTTATTATAAAAATAATAAATAATAAAAATGAATGTGTAAATAAATAAATAATACACGCAGGCACACACACTATTCTGGGTTGACACACTGGCAGTGAACTGTGAACCAGTTTGTGTGTATGCATGTGACACTCACTGGTGGTGAACATGGCGCTCTCTCCTTTGCTCAGTGTGTTGTCTTGCTCTGAGTGCAGTCTGGCGGTGTACAGCGTGTCGGGCCTCAGGTTGAGCAGGGTGTACTCGGTGAGGCGGGCGGGCAGCCGCAGCTGCTTGGGGTTGGAGCCTTCGATGGTCAGGAACAGGCGGTAGCCGGTGACTTTGGCACGGGGGGCGTACCACAGCATGACGGCGCTGTCCTCCGTCACGTTGGCAAAGTGGATGTCTGTGGGGTCATCGGGCTCTGGGAGTGACAGATAGGATACGGTAGAGACAGTTACTGTAGCTGTTTACGGTAGAGACAGTTACTGTAGCTGTTTACGATAGAGACAGTTACTGTAGCTGTTTACGATAGAGACAGTTACTGTAGCTGTTTACGGTAGACAGTTACTGTAGCTATTTACGGTAGAGACAGTTACTGTAGCTGTTTACGATAGAGACAGTTACTGTAGCTGTTTACGGTAGAGACAGTTACTGTAGCTGTTTACGGTAGAGACAGTTACTGTAGCTGTTTACGATAGAGACAGTTACTGTAGCTGTTTACGATAGAGACAGTTACTGTAGCTGTTTACGGTAGAGACAGTTACTGTAGCTATTTACGGTAGAGACAGTTACTGTAGCTATTTACGGTAGAGACAGTTACTGTAGCTGTTTACGATAGAGACAGTTACTGTAGTTGTTTACGATAGAGACAGTTACTGTAGCTGTTTACGGTAGAGACAGTTACTGTAGCTATTTACGGTAGAGACAGTTACTGTAGCTGTTTACGATAGAGACAGTTACTGTAGCTATTTACGATAGAGACAGTTACTGTAGCTATTTACGGTAGAGACAGTAACTGTAGCTGTTTCGTTTGCAAGTTCATTTATTCATGCGCTCAGGTTGACCTTCATCTGCTGGGTACAGCATTCTGTTGACAGCAATGTTGGGCAAGTTACTTTCAAAATGTAATATACTACATATTACTAGTTACTCTCATTTGAAAGTAATGTTACTTTACAATGTTACTGTCTGTGTAGAGTAACTCGTTACTTATGACACTACTTTTGCATTACTTTCACCAAAATAACGGCAGTAGCACAATGACATCGGAACATCCCGAAAGATCATTTCAACTGTCCAAATTTCTAAATGTTATCCTTTGTTATTGTCATCTATAGTGGTTATTTGCAGCAAAACACACAATGTCATTAGGAAATGATTGTATCTTTCTTTAACTATGTGCTTTGATTGAAACAGAAAATGTAACTCAATTTGTAACTTGTGTTACTTGACAGAGTAACTGGTATAATATTACTGAAATCCTATTGGTAATAAGTTATATTACTGAGTTACTGCTAAAAGTAATATATTACATGTAATATGTTACTTTTGTAATGAGTTACCCCCAACACTGGTTGACAGCGGGAAATGTCCGTAAGTGGGTAATGGACTTTTTCTGGTGGATACCAAACACACATAATTAGATTTAAAATTAGGGCCCTTATGTCCATGTTCTGGGGCAAAACTAAATCTAATTTGTGTCTCTTTGTTTGTATGTGTGTGTGTGTGTGTGTGTGTATGTGTGTGTGTGTGTGTGTGTGTGTGTGTGTGTGTGTGTGTGCGCACGCGTGTGTGTGTGCGCGTGCTTGCAGGCCTCTGTCATACTCACTAGTAGGTTGCTCCCCCACGAGTGGCAGACTCTCCTCTCCATTGTGGATGGAGTAGACACTGAAGCGGTACAGGGTTCCTGGCAGTAGGTGTGTCATTTCAACATAGGAGTTCTGACTGACAGGCAGAGTCATCTCCCTCTGGGGTGTCCCGGTCTCGTCCACAGGGGCGACGGTGACCCGGTAGCCTGAAACCTCGTCGCTTGCCGTGGACCAGGTCAGGGCGATCTTAGCATCCGACACCTCGAAGAACTGCAGGTTTGTAGGAGAAGCCACCTCCTCTGTGGACAAGGAATGTGGAATTAAACTGTAATTCTTTGTACTATGCCTCTACCTACCTACACAGGTAGTGCAAAGCAAAGAGTCAGGCTTTGCACTAGGGCTGCAACTAACGATGGTTTTCATTATCGATTAATCTGTCGATTATTTTCTCGATTAATCAATTACCGTAATTGTTTGGTCTATAAAATGTCAGAAAATGGTGAAAAAATGTCGATCAGTGTTTCCCAAAGCCCAAGGTGCTCTAATGTCTTGTTTTGTCCACAATGTAAAGCTATTTAGTTTACTGTCATAGAGGAGTAAAGAAACAAGACAATATTCACATTTAAGTAGCTCGAATGAGAGAATTTTGAATTTCTTTCTTAAAAAATAACTCGAAACGATTAATCGATTATCAAAATAGTTGTCGATTATTTTTCTGTCGATCGACTAATCGTTGCAGCTCTACTTTGCACACATTTATTATGATGAATTAAAAATAATAATGATGATAGACAGTACGATGATGAGTTTCCAATGATATCAAATGTTACCATAGATAAGAGAACATGGACTGAGGAGTTATGTCGAGTGCAGGATATAAGGACTTCAGACATTTCAGTGTTGATGTAGTGGCACTGCCTTAACAAAATGCAGAATGTATCACCCAATGCTAGTCTCTTGCAATGCATGAGATTTGCTGTTTAATTTAAGGAGACAACTTCATATAGTCAGTCAAACGAAGTACTAAAATCACTGGATAATGTTTAATATTAAGATATTCTCAGCTACAATAGGTGAACTTATGAGGAACTTAAATTCAAATGGAGCCCAGATGTTTAAAGTATTTCAATGACCTCATCATGGCTGAAAAAAATGCATACCTCATTCTATATGAATGCAACATCAAAACAAAAACCTAGTGTTTGTTGTTCCAAAACATTTACTCCCACAGCAACCGAAGCCCCACCACACCGGCCAACCAACATGCAAACAAAGTCCCCAACTGTTACGTTGCAGGATCTGAAATGTTTTGAACTGCCTAGATGGCAGGAGGATGATAAGCAGCACACACACCTCTTCACTCAGCAAAGTAACCTGAGGAACGGACAGAGTGCATGGAAGAGGGAAGGGTTAAACAGCTATTTGGCTTGAGGAGAGGGGAGGAGAAGAGGGGGGAGAGGAGAGAGGAGAGAGGAGAGAGGAGAGAGGAGGAGAGGAAGAGAGAGGAGAGAGGAGGAGAGGAGAGGAGGAAAGGAGAGAGGAGAGGAGAAGATGATAGAAAAAGAGAAGAAAAAAGAGAAGAGAAGAGAACCACCCGAATAAAGCTGAGCTATCTGAAACGTGGCATGAATCTTGCGACGAGCCATTCCAAACTTGAACAAGATTCAGAAACTAAGCTCAAAATATCCTGACGTCACACGACTACACACAGAGAGATAACGGAGTGAAAAAATAGAAATACAAGGTAGAGAGAAGTGGAATGGAAAATGTGCAGAGAGCGAGAGAGAGGTACAAAGAGAGAGGTACAAAGAGAGAGGTACAAAGACGGCTTCAGTTAGAAATGAATCTGAGCAAATAAAACAAGGTCAATGTCGCAGCAGCATCATCATGCCACTCATCACAGCCAAACAGATCCAGGCGAGAGAGGAAATAACAACAGAGTAAGTGAGACAGGTAGAGAGAGATATGGAGAGAGGGTGGGTCACACGAGGCCTGGAAACACACAGCGTGGGGTCATAACAACATGACGTCATCATGCACAGCCCAGAAAGACAGGGAGGCAGGTTTAGTCAAACTCAGTCTGACTATACGTAGAGTGAGCTGAGGCAGGTGGATACAGACAGAACTCAGTCTGACTATACGTAGAGTGAGCTGAGGCAGGTGGATACAGACAGAGGCAAAGTCAAAATAACAAAATAGTGCCAATAATGTCATGCCTCTGAAATACACATAAAGGTGGTGAGAGTTGAGACCCCCGGGACAAAGAGTTGGGTGGATTAAGGTAGTCTGGTCTGAGTGTGTATATATATAGGCAAAAACTACACATACAGAAAGTAGGGTTGGGTTAAAAAAAGAAATCGGATACAAATCGATATCCATTTGAAGGAACTTGAATCTTGAATCGGGGAGATAAAGACGAAAGATACAAAGATGAAAGAAACAGATGGATGGTTGACTACCAAGCCCTTTTTTTTAGTCTATTTGTCAAATAGTCCATCAGCCACAGACTCGCTGCTCTCTCCAAAGATGGCAGCAGCACACACACTCACCTAGGCCATATATCTTTATTATTCCACTCAGGCTCCACTGCACAAACAAATACGCGCGCGCACACACACACACACACACACACACACACACACACACACACACACACACACACACACACACACACACACACACACACACACACACACACACACACACACACACACACACACACACACACACACACACAGTTCCAGCA
>NC_139627.1:44997938-45025438 GCF_964638095.1 Poromitra crassiceps | reverse complement strand
TCAATCAAGAAAATGGCAACACCATACCAAAGAAACCATATCCCATCGCTTTGGCAATATTCCCATCTGACATACAGGGGGAAGCAATATGAAACAATTTGACGGGAGAAGAGGGGAGGGGCTTGTGTCTCTTTGAGTTTTTAGAGGACAAGAGGGGAGGGGCTTGTGTCTCCTTGAGTTTTTAGAGGACAAGAGGGGAGGGGCTTGTGTCTCCTTGAGGTTTTAGAGGAGAAGAGGGGAGGGGCTTGTGCCTCCTTGAGTTTTTAGAGAAGAGGGGAGGGGCTTGTCAAGTCAAGTCAAGTCAAGTTTATTTATATAGCCCTAATTCACAAGCATGTCTCAGAGGGCTTCACAGAAAATAAGTCTAGCTAATTCTAGCAGACACAACAGTAGCAAGAATATACAGAATAAAGATAACATTTTGAACAATTGATAGAGAAATATAGAAAATATAGAAATATAGGAGAGAGCAGAGGAGAGAGCAGGAGAAGTGAGGAGAGCAGGGGGAATGTGAGAGAGTGATAGGGTGGGGAGGGAATGGGAAATGTTGGAGAGTATAGGAGGTGGGGAAGGAGCAAGAGGAGAGAGCAGGAGAGGGGAACGGGGAGGGGGAGCGGGGGGGGGGGTGTGGGGGAGAAGAGAGCAGGGGGAGGGAGGAGGTGGGGAGAGAATGGGAAATGTGGGAGAGGAGAGAGCGTATGGAAGAGGGGCTTGTGTCTCCTTGAGTTTTTAGAGGAGAAGAGGGGAGGGGCTTGTGTCTCCTTGAGTTTTTACAGGAGATGTGAAGGAAATGTGAATCCTTTATAACACAACAGAGGCTGTATATCAACACTAACCAGAAACCAAACAAAGAGGGAATGTGCTTTTTTTCTCTTTTTCTAATGACCCTGCAAATTGGAACAAATTGCGCAGTGGGCAGCACAAAGTGGTAGGCTGTAATGACACAGAGAGCAGAGCGCAGATGAGTCAACAGCAAAGACTCAGTCTGCAGCAAGATAGATCTGAAACACACACACACACACACACACGCACACATACACACACGCACATACACACACGCACGCGCACACACACACACACACACACACACACAGTCTCTGTCTGCTTCACATCAAAGTCAAGACAAAACCATGATGGAGATATTGTTCATGTTTGCCTACAGTGATGTTATCTCTCCATTCCAAGCTTCAAGTCAGCGGTGATGAAGGAACTTGACCATGGCCAGAAATACAAAAGAAGGGGGGGGGGGGGGGGGGGGGGGGTAAAGAAGGGGGGGGGGGGGACGTACGATTGGACATAAGTGATGACACTCAACTGCGTTTGAAGTGATGACGGAAAGAAATGTAGAAAATGGAAAATCGCTGTGGTAGTTAACATTGCTTTGAAGGTGTGTTTATGCTAAGTTGCTAGCACATAGGTGTAGGTGTGTGTGTGTGTGTATATGTGTGTGTGTGTGTGTGTGTGTGTGTGTGTGTGTGTATGTGTGTGTGTGTGTGTGCGTGCGTGCGTGCGTGCATGTGTGTGTGTGTGTGTGTGTGTGCGTGCGTGTGTGTGGAGTTGTGTACAGCTGTGGCAATAACACAGGGGTAGCACCGCATGCCGGCAGGAACAAAGGCTCAGAGTGGGGGGTATATTTGTAAAAGAGGAAGTCACACCCCCTCACACCCCCTCCCATCTTTTCTCTGTTTCACATCAAAGTCCGGGCCTCGTTTTCAAGGTGGCTCGAAAACAAACCTCTCAATCTGCCATGTTCAGCCTGTTTGAACAGCAGCAGTAGCACAGCAGTCAACACATCCTGACTGAGGGAGAGCCATCCACGTCACCTACTGTGTTTCAATGTCCGATTTATAAATGAAAGACGTTGACAACGTTGAAATCATTCACTCAATTCAGATCAACACAGGTTCAATGGGACAGGATCAGGGCTCTGATCCCACTCACAATATATCTGTATATCATAGCAGACTGGAGTATTGGCCTCTGAGTGCACGTCTAGCTTAGAATAAGGTCAATAGTCAGATTATTACAGTCCATGTAGTCAGTGATAATAGGGTTGAGTAGTGAGCTATGTGTGTGTGTGTGTGTGTGTGTGTGTGTGTGTGTGTGTGTGTGTGTCTGTCTGTGCGTGCGTGCGTGCGTGCGTGCGTGCGTGTGTGCGTGCGTGCATGTGTGTGTGTGTGTGTGTGTGCGTGCGTGGCTACATGCGTATGTAACTCCTTACCAGGGTAAGACTGCTGAGGCTCACAGCTCAGCTCTCCGATGCTGTTGCCATAGCAATAGCACTTGTACATGATGCCGTGGATGATCTTGTCCCAGGACTCTCCGATCTGGTAGAAGGCTCTGGTCTCCGGCTCCTGGCACTGGTCTGCAGATGAAGACAGTCACATGACACCATGAAGACAGTCACATGACACCATGAAGACAGTCACATGACACCATGTAACACAACGTGACCGACTGGACTTTTGTACCTGGCAACATTGTTCCCTGCAAACATCTCACATTCTTTACAGACATGTCAGAAGTCTGCAGCTGTGAGTTTATCACATTCATAAAATGACTCCAGTCTGTCATATTTGGTATTGCCAGTTACAGTGTCGCTATGACTACGCGTTTGAATTTCACGAAATTCTACACTGAACTCCGCCAGGGCCCCCTGAGCGCACTCCCCAAGTTTGGAGGCGATCGGAGCAATGGTGTGCGACTTATGGCAATTTAAATTCTAAAACATTGCCATAGCGCCCCTTATGCATGCACATTTTCATGCCAGACCCATGAAAAGTGTTTCAGGGATACCTTGAAATGTTAATCACGGGAGAAGGAGCAAAAACAAAATGGTGTCTATAAAATGAACCCACCGATGGCGTCACACTTCCAGCGGCCACGCCCCTGTCCGAAGCAGGTGCAGTTCATCAGGTAGCCCTCCTCGTGTTGTTTGGTGAAGGTCTGGTTCACCTCGTAGGTCAGACCATCCACAATGCATTGGTCTGCAGAACACACACGCGCACACACGCACACACACACACACACACACACACACACACACACAATGCATAATATGTATTTTGTGTGTGTTGTGTTTGTATGTATTCTATTATAAAGACATGGATCGTGAGCACACAACACCTTTTCATGCACTTTCCATGTATTTAAGAGGTATTTTTCTCATTATTTCCTCCATGTCTGCTCTTCTGAACAGTGTTGGTGTGGAGCAGGTGTAACTAAAGCCCCATAAAGGCCAGGTGTGCAAGCTCACATTTGACCTTTGACAGGTGAGTTACTATTATGTCAGTCAGATGTCAGCTGTGAACTTTCACCTCTTAGCTCAGAGGAGGCTAATATTACCTTTGTGATTACTAGGCCACACACGTACAAAATCCAATTCTGCCCGCACAGCACCCAATCATTTTGATGTTCTCGCTCTACAAAACCCCACCTCACACACACATAAACTAGAGCTGTGCATCTTCACTGATCTCACGATTCGATACGATTCGATTATACAAGTCTACGATTCGATTCGATTCGATTATACGATGCATCTCGATGCATCGCGATGCATCTTAAATCGATGCATCACTTTTTCCGCAATACATGATTTATTTTTTCTCACTTTCTTTTTTCTCACTGTGTGGCTACTTTTAAAATAAAAGTGCATTTGGAATTGCATTGTATTATGATCCATAATTAATAAATAAACAACTGCATGTACTTACATTCTATTTTATTTGATTATTAAAAAAAAAAAAAGTTTTTTTTTTTTTTTTTTTTTTTTTTTTAATAATCGATTTTTGATATTTGTTAATCGATTCAGAATCGTCCTATTAAGCATCGCGATGCATCTCTGAATCGATTATTTTCGGCAGCTCTAACATAAACACACACCGCACACACACATAAACACACGCCTCACACACACACCGCACACACACATAAACACACGCCTCACACACACACATAAACACACACCGCACACACACACATAAACACACACCGCACACACACATAAACACACATAAACACACACCTCGCACACACATAAACACACACCGCACACACACATAAACACACACACCTCACACACATTAACACACACACACAGCACAAACACACACCTCTCACACACACACAAACACACACCTTTGAGCTGAGAGTAGGCAACGCAGCTCCATTCCCCTCGCCCGTTGCCGACACAGGTGCATCGCATCATGTGACCCAGGACGTCATGGCGTTTGTCCCACTGGTCTCCGACGCGGTACATCACCCCCTCACTGGTCGTACACACCTCTTCATGGGCTAAAACACAAAGGCACAGTCAGTTACACGAGGACATAGCAGTTGCGTACACGTCTGCGGCCCTGAGTCAAATCATTTCACTTGTATAGACCAAATCACCGTGACGTCACCATGTAAACAAATTTACTTCCGGGTACCACTTGGGGAAGGCGGCAGGTTTAAATGTGCGTGTTGTCAAATAAATGCTGTCAAACCCTCTCGTTGTTTTCGGCCGACTACTTTCAATTTAAATGGTTAAACGGTTGGTAAACATGCTTGTCCGACGTATCTAGCCTTTCTTCTGTGTTTGTTTTATGTAGTGTTAGCTAGCTAATAAGGTTTGTTTGTCTGTCAAACTCGCTGTTTTTTTGCAGACTCGTAACCTCGCGCCACCAGGCTCTTCTCGGCGAGAGCAGACTCGTTAACGTTACAGACAGAGCTACCGACGCCACGTTAATTTAATTTAGCGTCAAGTCTACTCTGGTCTGGTCCAACAGGTAAATAAGCTAGTCTGGTCTCCACTAACGTTAGTGAAAGTGTTGTTATGAATGATATTAAACAACAACACAACACGGACGAACCATTTTTGTCTTCTTTGTCTGTTTTTGTCTTCAACACGTCACGTTTGTGCCGTTCACCGCCATTATAATGTGTGGACCTCAGGGGTACCCGGAAGTAAATGTAAACATCCCGCTGATTTGGTCTATTGCTATCACAGGAGAGTTTAAACGTGCGTTAACACACCGGGGTGATTTTCGGATATTCGCGCGGCGAGATTACATACAAAGTCAATGAAAACGCGCGAGTAGATTAGATTTTGCGCCGGCAAGAAACACGTTTTTTCATGTCGCGAATGACATCATTGTGCATTCACTCTCGCGTTCAATTTTTTCAACTCGAGCTAATAATACACGTGAGCGAACTCGCGCGCCTTGGTGTGTGAACGTACAGTTAGTGTTACATAAATGCATCAAAGGAGTTTCCACACTGGCAGCAACAACACACACACACACACACACACACACACACACACACACACACACACACACACAACACATACTTAGTCATATGAGTGATTGATCGTACACACAGTCACTAACAGACAGCACATTCACACATCATCACATAAATGCACCCAAAACATGAAGTCAGTTTAACACACATGCATAATATAATTATATATACATTACATATACACACACACACACATTTTGTTGTTCACTAAAGATTTTGCCGACTAAAAGAAAGACAATTCCCCCCTTGGAGATCATTCATTCGACCCTACTATTACTGCACACGGCTTTAGAAGATACCACAACCACCACAGAACACCTGTGTCCATTGGAGAGAAAATTTCCCTCTGAATGATAGCCAGAAACAGATGTCTGTGCCTGTGTGTGTGTGCGTGTGTGGCTGTGTGTGTGTGTGTGTGTGTGTGTGTGTGTGTGTGTGTGTGTGTGTGTGTGTGTGTGTGTGTGTGTGTGTGTGTGTGTGTGCGTGCGTGCATGCGTGCGTGCGTGCGTGCGTGTGTGTGTGTGTGTGCGTGCCTGCGTGCGTGTGCCATATGTTCTGCACTAATTAAAAGAAGATGTAGTAGATAGATAGTTTTTATTTCTGTGTCATGCCATTTCTGGCCCATCCCACATGGGATTACAAGACACCAAATTATATATAAACATAATCATAACATAACATCCGGTTGTACAAACAAAATAAATAAAGTATATAATATATACACATATGCATGACATATACATACACATATACACACTTACTGTACATATACTTTTTTTTTTTCTTCTTTTCCTTGTCTTACATTGCCTTTTCCTGATAAAGAGCTTTTTTTCTCATGTCCCAGGCTTTTTCCAAATAACAAGCCAGTCCAAAAGTTTCATATGTAAACAACCAACTCAAATTATATGCATCATCATTATTAAGAAAATCAAACTCTGTTTTTATCTTACTGAACAAAATATAGCGTGGTTCACTGTAAAAAGGACAATAAAAAACAAAATGAAACTCATTTTCTATGTCATTTAAACAACACATTGGACACACCCGCTCTTCTTCTTCCAATCTGACATACCGTCCAGTTTCGATCATAAGCGGTAAAATACCAGATCTCAGCTGGGCACATAAAGCTCTCTGCTTTTTTGATAAATTATAATTAACATAATTTTCAGTACCAAAATCATGTTTAATCATACGAAACGTACGTAGCTTTGGTTTAGTCCATATATCCTCAGCCCATCGCACCTTATACTGAGTAAACAAAGATTCTCTAAGTATAGCAATGTTGATTTTGCTGTTATTGAAAAATGCCTCACCAAACCCAAAGCTAAAAAATAATGCTTGCACATCTCTTGACCAACAGCCATTAATTTGTTTATCCCACATAAAAATCATTCTTGCTAGCCTGTTTCCCTCCATATCAAGCAACCTATTCCACAGCTGAGCCATACATATTTTCCAGCGAGCCTCACCTGGTTCCCATCCCATGTCCCCTGCTATAGCTAACTTTGGAGCATATTTGTATATGCTCCAAAGCATATAGTAGTTTATATTGAAATAGATAGTTTGCGTAAGAGGATGGGACAAGCAGAGACATGCCTGTGTGTGTGTGTGACAGAGAGAGTTTGTGTGGTCTCTCCATATAGGATCATTCTTGTGTGCACCGATTTAAAATCAATTGCATTTATACTCTACACGTCACGCATGCAGAGCCATGAACACAATTAATTTTCAATTTGGTGCATGTGTGTGCATCTATGTCCGTGTGAATGGAGGCGACACTGACTGCACACACAGGAGGTGGAGGAGAAGACAACGCTGATATGCATACATGCCTGTGCTGTGTGCATGGCTATCAGTCTGTGAACCAAGAGTTTAGCTAGCCACAGAGGAGGAGGAGATGATAAGAGTTTAGCTAGCCACAGAGGAGGAGGAGATGATAAGAGGGCAGATTCCCTGTCCTGCAGCCCAGCCCGGGCCTCTCGACCAGGCAGAATCTGGACCAGAGCCAGCCCATCTGGTTCCTGGGAGTAGAGATCCTTTGGACTTGGGCTGCGGCTGGCACCAAGGCCGGAGCTCCAGGAGGAGTGGAGGGGCAAGGGATCCTCATAAGACAGAGTCAGTGGCTGATGGGCCTAAGGCCAAGACAGACCTTGGACTGATTCGTCAGAGCTGCACCTGGTGCTGCCGGGAGTACCGCTACAATTACAATTAAGTCATTTAACAGACACTTATCTGCAGGAACTTACACTGCTTAAGATGCATGCAGTGATACAATACAAAAAAGGTCTAGTTCCACTAGATTAGAAGAGAAGAGGATCCTTTACTCACAGCTGTCCAGGCAAAGTATGCAGGGTAGTCGAAGGGAACTCATAAAAAAAAATGAAAAGGAATCGACGTTCTTCTTCTTCTTGCTATGATCTTGTAATCATGGACAAGCTTCCCTCAAAGTGCCTTTAGATTATGCTAATTGACACATTTGGTTTCCAACAGCCAACACAAGCATGACATGAAGCTAAATTGGATATAAAGATTATAGAAAAAAATATTCTTAGTCAATCCATGTTCCTAGGAAAATCAAGGCTTTTTCTCAAATATTGTGAGCTAACATTATAATCCAAGTTAACATTAAAAAAAAATCAAAACATATGTGATTTCAGTTTCATGGTGGACTTTCCCTTTAATTACAGTGCTTTGCTTGGCCTTGTATGGCTTGCCTCCATTGGTCTTGACCACTGCTGGTCGCGAAAATCTATATTCTTTACCCCACCCTGCTCACTTGTGTATGGGTGGGACTGGGGCTCTCCAAGAGTTGAAATCAGTCCATTCTCTACAATTGCAAAGTATTTAGACCTGGTTTAGCCTGGTTCAGTTTAGGGGTATCTCTCTAGGGTCTGCTTGTATTTGGCCTCAACGCAGTCCTGCTGTGAGAAGGACCAACAATCAATCTACATTTACGTCTTTATAGCCAGCCACTTCTTTACTTTCACAGGCTCATTTAGCCATTCGCTTGATGACTCTCAAAGTGGCCACTTATAGCTTTGTAACTGGCTGGTCATTCGGTGTCACCAACAGCTGTGGGAACTCCAGCGTCTGCCTGCGGGCTAAACAGATTTATTGTGAACTAATGGAAAGTAGCGATAGGAGACTGGAACTGAGATGCAGAGGAGGTCAACCAAAATATCTCATACTCAGTGAGAGATACTGAGTGAGATATAGGGCTGCGTTTGAGTTGGTGGTGAGAGATCTTTCTTGGAGCGGGACGGCCAATGTGAAGCAGCTTGGCTTCTGAATGTGATGATGAGCCATTGTGATATACAAGTGCAACGCCCTGGGAAAGGAGGCTAGCAGGGTTAAGGTCCTGAGAGAGTGTCTTTAACGGAGGAACGAGGAGCCAGTGGACCTTGAATTGTAAACGGGGAACTCTGCACAAATGGATGTGAAGTTGTGGACCTGGATGTGGCTTCAGAATGTTGTGCCAAGAGATGCAGTCATGGCTGAGCCTGAGATAGAGAACATAACTCAACAGACCCAAGAACCTGTGAGATGAACGTCAAACCTTGTCCAGAGCATCTCCCCCCCCCCCAATCATCACAATAAACTATGGAGTTGATTTATAGGCATGGCCTCACAACCTTACGCTAACAAAATTAATGGTTCTGAAAAACATACAAAGGAACTTTTTTTTGTACATGAAAGAGCCAATAGAATGAAGGCGTTTGAATTCAACAGATGCAGCAGATGCCAACAGCCTTTCACCATTTTCCAACACCCAGTGCCACAGATGGAGCAGGAGGAGCTCCAGACTCATAATTGCTGTTTAAAGCATCACCATTAACATTTCAAGTGCCATGTTTGTTTTGACTGTCCTTGTGAAGTAATTAACGTCAATATCAAAGACCCCCCTGGGACCCCGACTGCTGGACTGGCTTTACCGCAAACAACCTGCCCTGACATTGGCTGGGATGCATCAACGCGTTGCTTATTTTACCCTTTGAATCTCAATAGCAGGCTTTTCAAGACGGGTGCGGGCCCAAAGATGGGTGAGATTAGAAGATTGAAATACGCTTATATATAATCCTTTAGAAAATGTGATGTTAACAAAAAAACTATGCCACATCACCAAGGCCCTTGTCCTTTCCACTGTAAGTCAATAAAGTAACAGCAATAAAACCTATAAGGTTGGTCTAAGAAAGAAACTAATATTGCGTTACTTTACTAGCCTGTAACATCAGGGTTGGGTTGCTAGAAAAGTTACTTTACAATGTTGAGTTCCTCAGAAAACAGAATATCACTCCTCTATAGGCTGTCTACTACATGTGGACATATTCATATAAAAACATCTGTATGCACAATAATTGCTTGATATCCAACCAAAAGACTAATTAATTGATCTGAACTTCCTGAGTGATAAAATGATGTAAAACTGCTACAGAAGTGGACACATCACTTGCTAGCTTAAATAAATCAAGGGTTCCATGTGATTTGATCCAGAACTATTTGACGCAGGTGAGCTGTGTGATCAGATGAGCTGTGTGCCTTTTCAGACAGTGTACCATCCAGATTGAACAGCCAGTTGGCCAAAGTTGCCTAAACAGACTATTTTTCCCCCCATCAGATGTGGGAGGCTTTGATGCAGCCAACAACAACTCAGGGTCAGTGAGGAGGAGTACTCATGTTGTTCCCTTTCATATCTCATGTTCTGGAATGATCATAAATATCCTTCATCCTTGAACCTGGAGTTGTTTTCCGCTGAATTGGAGCTTGCCTTCTTTTTTAACAGAGCGAGCTGGCATCATGTTTGCCGCAATAGACCCTTTTCACGGGGGCCATTTTGTGTCGAAAAGGCAGGGTAAACACAGGTGCGAGCAAAACACTAATGAGGTAGTCAGTACTGTTTTTGCTTACACCTGTGTTTACTGTTTACCCTGCCTTTTTGACACAAGATGGCCCCCGTGAAAAGGGTCTATTGTTCTGGACCGTCGCTCCATCTGATCAGGAGACCTTTCCACCATTTGCCACCGTTTGCATTCACATGATTGACCCACACTATTAGCATTAGATTCACACATTGACTCAGATACAGTTGGCTGAAAATCCCTCCTGGCTACACTCCTATGTGAAGAGGCTGCAACTTACATGCCTATTTGCATTAACATCTAAAGACGTTTGCTAGTTTGGACTCCACTTTGAAGACACAAAAAAATGTCAATGTCAAAGACCCCCCCCCCCCCGCTGTTGTGATCACTCGGCTGGCCTCGGCAGGCACAGTAAAAAAAAAAAAAAAAGAGTATGATGTTTCTCAATTAGAATATTCTGAATGAATGTTTAGCTGACAAGATCACCACAGCCTTCTGCATACAACATTACCTATTTCATATCTCTCCATTTTCCAACCTGTTGGCGTCATCGTTAGCATTTCACTGCTCCTTCACAGGCCTCAGTGTCAAAGACCACCTAGTGCTTCACAGGCATCAGTGTCAAAGACCCCCCCTCGTGCTTGATTGGTTAGCCTCTTTTGTTACCCGTGGAGAGCTAATTGACACCTACACAACAGAACGACACCGGCGCAACGTGACTTGAACGTGCATTTGGCTACACTGCAATACTGATGTGAGGACAGTAAACAAGGTTTGCCTTTCAACCCCACTCAAATAATAGCTGTTATGCTAATTCAATAGAGTGCATGCAATAACCCTTCCAACTTTTGCAGAATAATGGTCTCATGATCTCATTTGAGATCAACTTTTACTTCAAACTGGGCGGAGGGGGGGACATTTGCAATTAGCCATGCTAATCATGTTAGATGCCCCCACGGCTAGCAGGGTGGTGTCAATCGTTAATCAATCAGATCATTGGCTCTTCTTTGGTTCATCTCTCCCCCTTCATGACACACAAGCGCCACAAAACCACAACACACGTCGCACACCTCACCCAATACACAAACAAACACAGACCATGGGGGCAGAATCTGGAGCATTTGCTCCACATCATCAGGTGTCAACCTCACAATGTCCCAGACCCTCAAACAGACACACACACTCAGCCCACATTCCACCATAGAGACACTGCATGTCCACTGCATGGCCAATCACAGGGTGATGAATGAATGATGACGCGCTCCGCAGTGTCTCTATCTGAAGACTTTGTCCCCAGGAAGCCCACATAGTAATATTAGCTATTGCTTTCATATTGAATCATGTAACTGTCTTGTCTGTCTACATGGAGATAATAGGCGCGAGAGTGAAACCTCCACTTAGAAAAAACATTGTTATACATTCTCTCACTGGGATCACTTCTATGGAATTAGGTAATAGTGAAATTAAACGAGCCCTTATTTTTTTTGCTGGGGGACCATCTGGAGCCCCTCAAGGAGCCCCTGAGGGTCCGCAGACCCCTCTTTGAGAACCAGTGCTCTCCAATCAAATGACTTGCAGTACCACACACTTCAAACAAGCCCCCCATGCCTCCCCCTTCCCAACCTTGTCTCTCCCTCTCTCTCCCTCTCTCGCTCACACACACACACACACACACACACGCACACACACACACACACACACACTTACCAGCCATGGGACAGAATCCAAAGCGTTGTTCTCCGTCGTAGTTTGTGGTGGTGCCGCACCACTTCATGCCATCTCTGCGGCCGTCTGCAGTGCAGTCGGTGTAGTTCCGCCCGTTGTACAGGAAGGGGAACTCGCACAGCGCGCCGTTAGAATTACCGCCTCGCGTTGTCACCATCACTGTTCAAACAAAAAGGACAAAACAGTACATTGTTACGATTGTTACCCTTAGGAGTCTTCAATGTGCTTCACATTTCTTATATTCCCAATCCGATTATAGTTTAATCTCGTCATAGTCTTTTTTTTTTTAGACAATACTTTTATTTATTTTTCAAAATATAAGACATACACAACCATACAGACATGTTCACAATACAAGACAAACTAGAAACAAATAAAAAGCAAAAATACATATAAATACATTAAGAGATATATTGAGCTATAGTATCATCTTCATAGTGCTAGAGTGGAGCGAGTAGAGAGATCATTCAAATCATAGTCATTCAATCAAATGGGATGGAAGGTCCTCCATATAATTAAGAAAGGGCTGCCAGATCTTATAGAAAAGATTGATCTTATTCCTTAATGAATAGGTGATCTTTTCCAAAGGTAAGCAACTCTTCACTTAATCTCGTCATAGTCTTGATCGATTGATTTAGCATTTAGCATTAGCTAGAGTTCTAACGAAGACTAAGAAAGCTGATCATATCACTCCAGTTCTTAAGTCCTTACACTGGTTGCCAGTGTGTCAGAGAATAGATTTTAAAATACTGTTATTAGTCTATAAATCACTTAATGGCCTAGGCCCTAAATACATAGCTGAATTGCTCCCACGCTACGAACCGTCTAGAACTCTTAGGTCAACAGGGTCCAGCTTATTAACTGTCCCTAGGATCAAATCAAATCATGGGAAGGCTGCATTTACCCACTATGCTTCTGCTAGTTGGAACAAATTGCCTGAAGACCTCAGATCTGCCCCAACCTTACTTACTTTTAAAAATAGACTAAAGACTTTTATGTTTACCGTCGCTTTTAACTGCTGACAGCTACTATGCAAACCCAATGAGTCCTCTATAAGTTTTAGCTCTTTCTGCAACTGCTGCGCCTGTTGCTTATTGCACTTTTTATACTCTTTTTTTTTAAGTTTTGTTTTTAAATGTCCATTTTATTTCTTCTTTTCGTTTATTTTCCTGTCAACCATTTTATAAGTTGCTTAATGCACTTTTTATACTCTTTTTTTTTTAAGTTTTGTTGTGATGCTTTTAAATCTCCATTTTACTCTCTTCTTTTCTTTTCTTTTCCTGTCAACCATTTTATGTGAAGCACTTTGAATTGCCTCTGTGCATGAAATGTGCTATACAAATAAACTTGACTTGACTTATCACAGAAACCTGGCAACCACTCACTGTTCTCCTCACTACGAAATTAATATTTATCATCATTTTCAGAAGAATGCATCATCGTCATCTTCATCATCATCACTTGTTTACCACCAACCTGGCTTCAACATCCCTGCCTACACGTTTCACTCCATCGTTCTAATCATCAGCAGCATCATCTCTGCTCACCATTCTTCTCTGTGCAGAAGGAGTACTGCTGGTCTGCCTGGAAGTCAGAGGAGGTGGAGCACCACAGCTGTCCGTCACTGTGTCCTTCAGAGATGCAGGAGTGGTAGGTCTTGCCCTTGTAGACGAAGGGGAACACGCAGGGCTGCCCACCAGAGTTACCACCGTACACTGGAGCGGGTCCGTCTGGAGGGAGAGAGCAACACACACACGCACAGGCACGCACACATGCACACACACACACGCACACACACACACACGTGCACGCACACACACACACACACAGATAAATACAAATAAACCCTTTAACACCGCACTTAACCCTCAATTGAAGTGGAAGACTGTGGTTGTACTGGGTATCAATGTGTGCATTGTGTGTAGTCGCATCAGAATAGCATAAAGGAAGAATGTACTAATAACTAGCCCTGATATATGGTATATCATCATCAGTTTGATGTTTAATGTATTCCAGGAGTTATTATATGCATGTTATACCATGGTCTGGGTGAATACTCCTTTCTGATTGGTCAGCAGGTGTGCTATTAAAACCGTATAATGCACACGTAGTCCGGCTCAAGTCTAATCACATGTAAATTAATCCGCTCCCCAACCTGCACAGCTGTTTCATCAAACAGCACAGTAAACATTTATTCAACTCGCTACCTCAGCTTCTCTGAGCTGAACGGACTAGCTTCCCTGCACCATACCGGCTCGTATGCCCGTCGTGGATCCACGTTGTGCATTCAAATCGTTTAACGCACACCTAGTCGTTGATTATCCCTTAAATAATGTCCTTTTTTTAGTATACACTTTATCCCAACCTCCCTCATCTACTTCTACTTGTTTGTGGTCTCCTACATTTCCCCAGAATGCCTTCCTGGGTCGTCCAACCAAAGGACCCAAGTTCAAGCCGTTGAGTCAGCAAACATCCGCCCCGCTGAAGTGTTATTGAGCAAGGCACTAAATTTCTACTAGCTCTCGGAGTGCTGTTCTCTTGCTGATCCACATAATTATTAGTAGTATTATTAGTATTAGTATTAGTATTAGTATTATTATAACAACCCTCCCACTCCTCCCCCAGGCCTTTGTGGTAAATAATATTACTCTGCCTGGGTACATAATGGTGAAAAACAGCTTCTCCCTCTCTCTCACCCCATTCCTCGCAGCTGACTCCATTGCCCAGACAGGTGCAGATCATCTGCTTGGCTCCCTGGCTCTTGATCCAGCGCTGGCCAAGGGAGAAGGACAGCCCCGTGTCCGTCTGACAGGCCCCCTCCTCGGGAAGCAGGGGCACAGGGACAGGCTGGTAGACCGCAGGCTGGATGTTAGTGATCACACGAGAGCCAGTACCTGAAATATAACAAGAGACGAAGATAGTCGAGTCAGGATTTGTGAAGACACTGAAACGGATACAGCAACTTAACGACAGCAGTGACCACATAATTCACTAAACAGTACAGAGCAAATTATTTTCTTTTCGTTGTATCCCTTCTCATCTCCCTTTTCTCTCATTTTTCATGTACATCTCTCCAGCACCCATACCCTACTTAACTTTTCCAACAACAAAACGTGTAACTGAACTGAGACATTGCAGTCCAAAAAGCCGAAACTAAAATCAAGCAAACTGTGTAGGAGGAGCAATGCTACAAAATAGCCGCAGGTGGAAAGTATGGCATTCAATGAAAAGATAGAAAACTTAAGAATCAGCTGCACCAGAAAATATTATGTTATGGAGTACACAAGAATACAACTATACTGGTAGTGCGTGCGGCCAAGTGATGTCATAACCAGCAGACACGCCCCTTCGCACGAGTCCCGTTTGGCGAGCTCCAAAAAAAACTCTCGTCACAATTCCCCGCCTCTTATGTCTGTGTGACCGTGTGACCATAGGTCAAGCATGATTCACACTTAAGCCTCCAACTGCACAACATGTATAGTATAAACACAAAGAATCAAATGATGTAAAGTCATTACAAGCAACCTGAACCCAACCCAACCTACAGGTGTTGGCAAGAGTCAACGGAAATCACAAATCAATGCTGTTTAACACAAAACAATGAGTGGCTTTGATTTAAGCTACTGTATGAGCCTCTGCAGCTGGTTAGCGATGATTACGTACCATTTAGAAAAGCTTAAAAAAAAGATTGTCCCTGTGACCTCAGGGAAGAAATATTCAGCTGCCTCGCACCTCATTATCATTTCAAGCATGTTTATCAAACTGCCCCACTTACGTTCCCCACGTTTCATATCTCTCCCTTCTCCCCCCCCCCCCCGCCCTCACACATGCCATGGCTGTGTCTGTCCCCTTCAGGAGAAGGTGTTGGTGAGATGGAAGTTATGTCCTTCTCACTTCAACACTTCAACACTTCACGACTCCCCTCAGCACTTCTTATCTGAGACTCTCACCCTGTCCATCTCCATCTCTGGAACATGTTCTTCTCGTCTCCACACAGAGTGAGGGAGAGAGAGAGACAAGTGTAGAGCCATACACTACAGTATGAAATCACTTTTATTTTTTTCCAAATTCCGTTTTATTTTTTCCCGAATTCCGTTTTTTCCATTTTAATTTTAATTTAGGGCTTAGGAGTGATATTCTCTTATGTTGACGACTTGACTCTGACAGACAGCCTCTTTGATATACTGTTTAGAAAAAGAAGGTTGCGCTTCAACAATGGGTTTCTCAGTGGAGTGCCAAACCCAAAATCCAAAATATGTTCAAAAAAGGCTAAAAGGGTAGCACATCTATCAGCCTCTTTGATATGTTTCTCAAGGTGAAAACTAAGTTGTGAGGTGCAGTAAGGGTCCCACGCAAGGCCGACCCCCCCCTCTCAAAACACCCCAATCAAAAACTGAAGCATTTCTCTAGGCCTATTTTACAATTATGAAATCATTTAGGTTACTACGATCATTAGATCTACTTCTTATTTTGATAATTAGGCCTACTTTTATCAATTGAAAATTCTGCAATATCCCCTGTTTTACAGTTGATTCCATTTTTATGACCAAATTCCATGATTCCGTCCATTTTTTCCGTTATGCGGAAATCATATGGCCCCTAGACAAGTGATCCTGACATGCTCATCTCACCCAGGCCCGTAGTGTGCAGCGACGCGTGCCTCTCGCACTTCCACTCTCCTCGGCCGTTCCCTGTGCACAGACACTGCAGCAGGTTGCCCCGCGCGTCCGTCTTGCTCCAGGTGTCTCCGATGCGGTAGGAGGACAAGGTGTCCTGGTCGTTGCAGCGGTCTAGGAGAGCAGGGGACGAGAGGACGTCATTAGAGAGACAAGAGACACACGGTGAAACGACAAAGAGTTGCAGGTAATCTGGGGGGTGAGAGAGAGAGAAAACTTCCCCTGAAAAACAAAGATGATTTATTTTGCACATGATCTCACACGTATCCGAAAACTGTAAACAGTTTTGCAGACATTCATTCAGTTGGACAGTTGTTGAGAGTTGATTTAAGTTCAGTTGTGGACCACTGATGTCATCTGTGCATGATGGACATGATCACAACTTCGCCCCAAATCAACTCTCAATAACTGTCAAACTAAATGAATGACTAGAAAACTGTTTACAGTTTTCGGATATGTGTGAGATCATGTGCAAAATAAATAAACTTTTTTTTCTCCTTCATGATATACTGTATGTGTATCAGTGTGTATTCATTTAGATGGTTAAGATATGAAATAAATGATTTAATGATTATTTGGGGAAGCTGGGTGAAGGGTGTATGCTGGCGTGCGTGCGTGATGACCCTTGACCCCGATCCCTGCTCTAAAGTGTTGTGATTGACAGAGGCACGGGCCACCCTGAAGCGTCGTGTGCCATAATAAGCCAGCAGGGAACAACGCTCATGTTCATTTGTCACATGAGGCAGCATCATTAAGGAAGTAAGTAATGATTCTAATTGGAAGCATAACTGGTAGACTCTCACCACCACAGCCTGTTAAACCCTCTGACAAAACACACGCTACAGTTTCCCTCTCGTCTGGCTAGTCCTGCCAGTAAGGAGGCCGTGTGCATTTGTGTGGTACAAGCCTGTGTGTGTGTGTGTGTGTGTGTGTGTGTGTGTGTGTGTGTGTGTGTGTGTGTGTGTGTGTGTGTGTGTGCGTGCGCGCGTGCGTGCGTGTGTCTTTGCGTGCATATACAAAATGATACAAAACAAACAAAAAGAAGTGAAAAGAATCAAACAGCGATTTAACAATAAGAGTGTGGTGAAAAGTGAGGACAGCTCATAACAATAAACTGGAGGAAATGGGAGGGAGAACAAAAAATGTAAATCTGAAACAGAAATGAATGAAAGCAATGTGACCAAAAAAGATATTGTGAAAGAATCTGAAAAAAGAATCATCCATGCGGGGAGTAAAGACAGACTCGCATGGATATTTACAGTAACAGCGGGCCCTTCTTTTATCACAGTCAGAACCAAGACCCAAATCGATGAGTGTTATTACGAATAGGTTTGGGTACTGAAACCCGGTACCACTGTGGAAGCGGTACTTACCGGACCCAATTGTAACGCCGATTTAGGGGGCCTTCCTTTTGGTGCCAGGGCCGAGCTGCTGAGTTGGAGTGAAATATCTGCCCTCCGGTGCTCCAGAACCGGCGCAGCAGCACACACACACCTTCACTAACATGATCGTTTGGAGCGCGCCACTTCAAACCCTCTTCTTTAAGTGAAGAAAATCGACTTTAAGCATGTGATGTGAAATAAAAGAAATCAAAAGCGGTTCTTACTTCTAGAGGTGCATGTGATGCGTCCACTCCCCTCCCCCAGACAGGTGCAGTCCACCATCATCCAGCCCTGGTGCGGCTTCTCCCACGTCTCCCCGACCACGTACGATGTGCCCGCCGAGTTGTCGTAGCAACGTTCAGCTGCGGAGACCAGTCAATCAAACAATGACTTTAACGATAAACAATATATTAAAAAGAATGTGTTCACTTCAGGGTCAAATCGACTGTCCAAACAATAAAGGATACAGATTATGCTTTATTAAAACAGACTATGTGGTCATATAAGAGTTAATCTGGCCAACCAACCAACAAATCAACCAGTAGTTCAACCAGGCAGTGTTGTAGTCAAGTCACTATATCTCGAGTCTGAGTCAAGTCTCAAGTCCCCCGGTGTTTGAGTCCGAGTCCAAGTCTATGGCCATGTTCACATTACAGGCAAATCTGATTTGCTGATAAAGTAATTAATCATCATTATCTTGATTGGTTTCCCAAATCTGATTTGGGAGTGTGTCCGCACTGCCACAAATCTGATTCTCAAGTCGGATCTGTGTGTCCAGACCTAAACAGCCTATCTGCATTGGTTGCTATGGTAACGACGTGGGCATCAGTAAATACGTACTTTGGTGACATGGTTTTCCTGCGCAGAAGCATTTGATCATGAGTTGCGAGTGACGTTCAAATCAGATTTGGTGGATCTGCGCGGCCGTCCGCACTCAAGTCACATCAGTCGAAAGCAGATTGGAAACTACCTCCATATGTGGTTTGGGACAAGTGACACAAATCAGACTTGGAGCATCCAGACTCATAAAACCAATCTGGATAAAGTCATTAATAGGTCACTAAAGTTCACAAATCAGATTTGGCCTCCTAGTCTGAACATGGTAAGTTACCAGAAGAATCTGAGTGGAGTCGAGTCCGAGTCGAGTCGCCCACCTGAGTCTGAGTCCAAGTCCGGAGTTACTGAACATGAGCGTGAATCCCCGTGCCTGCCCTCACATGTAATTCAATGTCACGGTATTAGCATAAATGCTCGAGTCCAAGTCAGAGTCCCAGTCATCAGTGCTCAAGTCCAAGTTGAGTCACGAGTCCTGAAAATGAGTCCAGGACCCTGACTGACTTGGGTGGGACCCAACTACAACACTGCAACCAGGTCATCATTCTGTCATCTGCTAGTGAATGGAGTCGACCCTGCACTCACCCACAGGTTTGCAGGTCCACTCTCCCTTGCCGTTGCCCAGACACACACACTCCAGCATGTAGCCTCCTGTTTCATGGGGTCTCCTCCAGGTGTCACCTATCTTATACGAAGCCCCTCCCTCATGACAGCGATCTGGGCGGAGATAAGGGAGAGGAAGAGGATGAACTGAGAGCGAAGAGGCAGGAGAGTAACAATGAGATATAAAAATAATAGTGTGAGAGAGAGAGAGGGGTTTTGTTTTGTGTTTGCATAAAGACAGGGCAAAGAAAGTCACACACACACACACACACACACACACACACACACACACACACACACACACACACGCACATTTCTCCCATTACCTAACCACCCCAGCTAACTGCTAACAGCTGCACAGCACCATTTGTTAATCAGCTATGGAGAATCTGGAGATTAACCAGTTATTACTGGCAACTGTCTGGGAGACCAGGACACACAAGGACACACACAATCACACACACACATTCTCAATGAGCTATGGTCTATCTGCTGATTTAGACCACTTGACCAGTTACTGGCAGCAGGGCAGCCCGTCCTGGGATAAGCACACATGCCAGGGTTTCGCCCAGTGTAGAGACCCATGGTCCACAGGGCCAAAGTTGACCCCCCCCCCAATGGGGCTAAGCATCGGGGATGATGATGATGATGATTATTTATTTTGATGCATGTATTTTTAAGACCCCCCCCCCCTAATCTTGCAGATGGAAGGTGTGCCATAGAGCTCACGTGACATATTTTGCCCCGGAAGTGAGTTCCCGATTCATTTTCTCCATAGACATTTTTAAAAATCCTTATATAACCAGTTTTAAGGCTGGAACCAAGCCAACCTGTGACCTGCTGAATCATGAGTGACCATAAAACATTTCAGTTAGAGCAAAAACAAAAAATTAAGACAAAGATAAAAAAGAAATCGTAAATTCAACCCCCCCCTCCTCCTTTGTTATTTTTTGTTTTTGCTCCAACTGAAATGTTTTATGGTCTATTTTTCAAAATGTCTATGTCTGTTGCTGCCCCCCCCCCCCCCCACACACACACACACACACAGTGGACTTACTGGCAATGGTGCAGCTGATCTTGCCCCTCCCAGAGCCAATACAGGTACAGTCCCAGATCATGCTGTCCTTGGGTCTCTCGTAGGTCTCTCCCACAGTGTAGGACCGCTCGTTGATTTTATCGTAACACGTCTCCTCCGCTACAGGGAGAAAAGCGTTGGAAAGGAGAGGTGAGTGTGACATGAAGGGACAAGGAGAAGGACGATGAACTGTGAAGTGAGAATTGATGTAAAGGAGGTGCTTTCAACAGTCACAGACTGACCCAAGAGACCAGCACACACACACACACACACACACACACACACACACACACACACACACCTCCACGTACAGATGTATCTGAAGTTACACACTAACCTTCAGGTTTGCTTTTACACTTGATGCCGGCGACTCCATGGCAGGTACAGACCAGAATGCTGCCCAGGTACGGCCGCTCCCACTGGTCATTAATATTATACCTCTGACCGTTCTCTATGCAACCATCTGACAAGGGACAGTTAGAGTATATAAGAAAATAGGGTTGATGATTATTAAATGTTTGTATAGGCTAGAATCTGGACATTGCATTGACATTTTAGGAGGACAGAGGGTCAAATAAAGAAAGCGCCCCTCCCCCTGACCCCACCCCAAAACACACACAAGACTCTCTCTCTCTCTCTCTCTCTCTCTCTCTCTCTCTCTCTCTCTCTCTCTCTCTCTCTCTCTCTCTCTCTCTCTCTCTCTCTCTCTCTCTCTCTCTCTCTCTCTCTCTCTCTCTCTCTCTCTCTCTCTCTCTCTCTCTCTCTCACCAGGGACTCTTTTTAAACGTGGGGGGGAGAGAAAAATCACCCACTGGAAAACAGTCTAACCCAAATTCTTCACACAAGCCAGAATGCAAAGTAGCCTATTATGCTATGGGCCAGTTTTGACACTTGGGCTAGTTGTTTTTCCTTAAACAAACAACTTGAACTCAAGTGAAAGTCTGATTAGATCTTTGTGTTGAAGGATAAGACTTCACCCATGTCTGTGAAACAGACCCTAGATGTGCCAACCTGACTTCAAACGCTTATATATATATATATATATATATATATATATATATATATATATATATATATAGAGAGAGAGAGAGAGAGAGAGAGAAAATGTGTTGTTTTCTGTTTTTGATTCTTTGTAATTGCTAAGTGTTGCTAATGTATGCTTTGGCAATGTAAGATGCACCTTATCATGCCAATAAAGCCCTTTGAATTGAATTGAAATTGAGAGAGAGAGAGAGAGAGAGAGAGAGAGAGACAGAGACAGAGACAGAGACAGAGAGAGAGAGTGTGTGAGTGTGTGCAGAGCTCTCAGTAGAAAAGGTTAATTTTTTTTAATTAATTAGGCCTAGCTACTGAAGAGATGCACAACAGTTGTGGAAATAATCCACTCTATTGACCCAAAGATGGGGGGGGGGACAATTCAACTACATTGTTAGAAGTTAGTGGCAGTAATCATTGAATCAACTATAGATGTATACACCAGCAGTTCCCAGACGTTTTCATAAAGACCCCCAATAGACGCACATTAAAACCCCATTAAAAATGCTGTCAGATGACTATGTGCAGTATCTTCAAAGTAACAATGGAAAGAGTCAAATGAAATCCTGGACGTTTCTAGTAAAAAAAAAAAAAAAAAAAAAAAATCCTTTGGGGAGTGGGACACCTTCACCTATGGTGGTCCCCTGAACCGCTGACCTACGTGAAATTGTTCTGTGATTAAACAATAAGTCTGGAGAAAACTTACCCTGGGAGACCGAGGGGACGCGATGCTGCTGCCCCTGTCGCCGAATCCTGTGCGTCTCTTTGGGCATGCAGTTCACCGCGCTCCCGATACAGAGCACCACGAGCACCCCGGCTATACGGCTGCCGGACATTTCCCCCCTTTAATGTTGGAACCACACCGTTACTGCAGACGCTCCTTGTGCAAAGTTTCTTTCACCAGAGACGGAGAGTATAGTCGGTTCCAGTGCAACTTTTAATTTACTGTCCCGTTCCGAACTGTGCGCCCATGCAGTCCGCTCCCCTCCAGTCTCCGGCCCCAGTGTGTGCAGGTTAGCAGTCTGTGGGAGGGAGTGATTTATCTGGGCATGGCTTAGTTTCAGCCGGAGGAGGGAGGTCCAACAAAGGGGACAGACGAGAGACTACCCACGCAACACCGTGTATCAGACAGACACCAAACAGTAGGCTAGATGGGAACACACAAATTGCACAAGGGCATTCATATTAATATTCTAATATTCAGAATATTCATATTCTAATTCGTATTTATTACAATAAAGAAAGTAAAGTTAATTTGAAAAAAGTTGCACTTTCACTTTCTCACATAAAAACGTAAGACTATTACGAGACTATTGAGAGGGCTGCGGAGGGAGGGGGGATCTCCTATGTTTACTTTTGTTGCCTCATTCAGTAGTCTACCCACATTGGTGGCTCCTCCAGCCCCAGTAGAGCAGCCCGCCTGGAAGACGGGGAAAAGCGCCTCAAGACCCCGTGCTGGAGCTTAAAGTCCCCGGTTGCTTTTTTCTCTCGCGAGATCTGGCTCCAACGGGGTTCAAAGTTGAAAGTCAAAACAACACTACGGCTCGGCTGACATTTTCATCTCATCTCATTCCAGTTCATTGACAGACAGACAGACAGCATGGCGGCCCAGCTGGGGAGAAAAAGCCTGTGGCTGTATGCTCGCTCCAGGCCGGGGGAGCTGTGCGGGCTGGCAGGGGGCTCTCTGCGGGCTCTGCTGCGTGCTGGCCCGGCCACACACCCTGCTGCAGCACGACGCTACAGCTCCGAGGGGAAGGACGACCTATGCGTCAGGTATCTGGACGGAGAGGACTCGGGGATTGTTGTTGTTGGAATAAACCGACCCAAAGCCAAAAATGCCATAAGCAGAAACCTAGTGAATATGATGTCCGAGGCTATGGAGGCCATTAAAAAGAACGGCAAAGTACGCAGTGTCATTTTATGCAGTTTGGTTCCTGGGATCTTCTGTGCAGGTGCAGACCTGAAGGAAAGGGCCAAAATGCACCAAAGTGAAGTGGAACCTTTTTTGTCCAAAGCAAGGGCGGTCATCACAGAACTAGGCAACCTGCCGATGCCAACAATTGCTGCAATTGATGGAGCTGCTTTAGGAGGGGGCTTGGAGATGGCCCTTGCTTGTGACATCAGAACTGCATCCAACTCTGCCAAGCTGGGCCTGGTTGAGACCAAACTGGCTATCATTCCAGGGGGGGGTGGCACCCAGCGGCTGCCCCGGGCCATTGGGGTGTCCCTGGCTAAGGAGCTGATCTTTGCAGCCCGGGTGGTGGACGGAGTCGAGGCTCGTCGCCTGGGCCTGGTCAGCCACGCCGTGGAGCAGAACCAGGGCGGAGACGCCGCCTACCTGCGCGCCCTGCAGCTCGCACGCGAGTTCAACCCTCAGGGTCCAATTGCGATTCAGATGGCAAAACTGGCTATCAACCAGGGGATAGAGGTTGATTTATCTGCAGGACTGGCAATTGAAGAAGCATGCTATGCCCGGGTGATACCAACTAAAGATCGATTGGAGGGTCTCACTGCATTCAAGGAGAAGAGGCCTCCTCGCTTCAAGGGGGAGTAAGAATACAATCACAAAGTACTGCCTTCAGCTGTCCTGTCACTGCTTCTGGGCATGTGTAAAAACACCAACATGCCCGATCCAATACCATCGGGACGCACATCTGAACAGAACTTTGGGTTTCCTCTTTCCTGTATGTTGGCAATGGCAAGCGATATGTTGGCCAGTGATTTGAAAATATCAGGCTAAAAGCTAAAGCACTTGCTGGCTGTGTCAACTATTACTTTCAGAACTGGTGGAATTGTCCTAAGTGTCGACCATCGCATACAATTGATTTAGGCGATGTCATAGAGTAGATGCTGTGGGGTAATTGGCTGGGGGCGTGGTCAGGGTGGGGGAAATCCTCCCCTTCTCCACATTCAGCATAGTTAGCATTTAGCTGCTAGCCCAGCCCAGGCAGACAGGATTCAACCACCGCAGTAAACGCACATCTGAACAGACGTCTATGTACCTGCTCTAGAATCCCCAATCCTGTAGTATAGAGCCGCAGCACCGTCCTTCAGCCCATTGGGATATATGGGGGGTTTTCCCCCACCGTCTACCGACTGTATCTGAATCATATTTCTGCCAGCTGTAACATATTGATTATGATGGTTTTGCTGTTGGCTGTCAGAATGGCAGTTGGTAGTATGTAATCTAATACTGTAATACACGAGGGATACATGCAGGAGATAACAATAATGATACCTTATTTTGTTTTTGTTTTTTGTTGTTTTTACAATAATGATACCTACTGTACATGAAAACTCATGTGCAACATTCTACTAAATCGCTGTCATTTTGAATTTAGTCAAGTTTTGATGATTACCAATCACATTCTAATAATATTTTAACATCTCATAATACCCCTGTCTAAAGCTATTTGTCAAATAAAATTGGATGATAAACATTTTGGTTTGACCCAATGCATTGTTTACTGAACGGTGAGTCTTGCGCTGACTCTGTATAACATTCTGATTTTGTTTCTTTCTTATGTTGTGAGTTGCCTTTCCTTGTCTACTAGCCTACATGTGTTTTGGTCAGTACTACATGTGTTTTGGTCAGTACTACATGTGTTTTGGTCAGTACTACATGTGTTTTGGTCAGTACTACATGTGTTTTGGTCAGTACTTTTGCACAGTAAACACATTTAAAGCCTAAAAGAAAAGTCGACCCACATTGGTGACTGAGAACCCCTAGGGGTCATTGAAAGGGTTGCAGGGGGTTCCCAAAGAAAATAACAAAGTTGATTTTGTGATGGGAACATGATACATCTACTGCTTCCTGAGGGGGGAAATCGGCTGGCTCGCCTCCACAGGAAAGGGTGCAGGATCAACGTCCGACATCCATGAAGCTTTACACTTCCAAGTTCAGCAAGGCTCTCACGACGTGAAACCAGACTTCTCAGTCGAAGATCTCCCAACCCACTGTGACATCCTGCTGTCCAATAGATGTTGGATGTTGGCCTATAGTGACAGATATGTAATGACTACTTTGACCATAGGTTCCATTCCCTCCATTTGTAGACAAATATGAAAATTTGCTTAAATATGCCAGATGTGGCCTGATGTGAATCTCTTTGAAGGATGCTGACACGAGACAAATTTGTAAAGTTCTGACCTGCATGACGGCTGGCATTGCCATCAACCAGTTTTTCTTATTAATGACTGGTTCCATTTCATTTATGCAAGCCTGCTGCAGGACATCAATGCTTTGCAGGATATTGGCCTATAGGTTTACACAGTGGAGCAGAGACCTGCAGGAATGAGGTTGCATGGCGTCAGCGTCTGGAAAGTCTCCAGTAGCCGAATGTTTCAATGTCTGCAAAGTGTTTATATGTCCAAGGGGTTTTATTGCAGTGATTGTCTTGGCTCGCTGTGACTCCAGCCAACTTTGCATGGTGGATCCTGGAATTTCTATTCAAAAGCAGCAGCAATTCTGTTGTGAGAGCGTCCAGCTTGCGATGGTCAGATGCCCTCCATATGGATGGTGTCAATAATGACATGTTATACACTTTAACAAATATAGTGAATTAATTCATTTTAATGGACAAACCCCTTAATGTTTAGTCACAGACGACACACCACACATGCACGGCATGGCAGCCGCTACACACACAAGCTTTCGGAGGCGACGTGAAATTTGCCCTCCGCGTTTGACCCGTCCTGGCCTTCCTCCACGGGCTGGTCAGGAGCAGAGGGCAGCTGCAGTGAAGCAAACTCTGCTGGTCACCATCTTCTGCATGTTTTTAGTGGCAGTTCATATAGATATTCATGCAAGAACATGCAAACTCCACACAGAAAGGCCCTTTTCAGGAGATAGCCCACCTGGGCACTAGGCACTAAAAACATGGGAAGACGCGTACCACCCACTGCATGCCAACAGCATCACAGGCGGGAATCGAACCCAGGACCTTCTTGCCATGAGGCGAGAACGCTACCACTACACCACCACGCCCTGTGAATTCTCTAAGCCAAATCTTCACTTTATAGCTTAACAACAAAAACATGCAAACTGCAACAGTGCGGCAGTATTGCATCAAATATACTAGGCTATAAAGTGGCACTTTACCAAAGGTCACATCTGCTCTCATTACATGGCAGAGGAGGGCCACACTGTCCTGAGGCCCTCCTGCCTGATGTTGTCTCCTGAGACATGAAAAAACATATTACACTGTTTCCCATGTGCATGATGGTGTATGAAAAAAGGGGGTTTGTAACATATCCAAAGCATTGAGTTTATGTAAAACATACTAAAATACTGCTTTAATCAAAACAATCCAGTTGTCCAAAATCACAGTTTACAGGTTTCAATATCAACACAAACTATATTATTCCGGCTGAGCACTTTGATTCAATTGATAATTAAGTGTGGAGTTGTTTCAAGTCACCACAGTGTCTGAAAAGAACAAGAAGACTACAAAATCAGCGCCACCAACTTCCAATGGATTCTGATTTGGTCAGTATTAAGCCGAATGGCATGCTATATGACCAGCAGATGGAAATTTGAATTTACATTACATTACGTATTATGCGCTCTCCAAGTACTGTCTGTTCAAAGGAAGCGATGAACAAACAACTCAAAATATGGATGTCTTCCTCTAACAAACAACTCAAAACATGGATGTCTTCCTCTATGCGAAAAGTGCTGGAGCGACATGAATTGCCATTTATAGTTGATCAATGTTCACGTTCTCTAGCAATTTGCTCACAGAGCGATGCAGGCCTGACACAATGACAAACAGCACGATGGGGTGTCATTATTTCCTCTTTGTTGTCATGAGCTCAACTGTAACAGCAGTAAAACAGATTAATGGCAAGTCAGCTGGTAAATCAAGTCAATCAAGCTGTGGTGAACAGGCATCGCTGGCTCCACTTCAAGCTCTCTAACCAAGGCCATGTGTGTTATCTTATGTGTGACAGGAAGGTTATGTTTTTTCATCGACATTTCTTAGGAATTCGATGAATTTTGAGTTGGCATAATAGCCTTGTTCAA
>NC_139627.1:44977938-44992938 GCF_964638095.1 Poromitra crassiceps | reverse complement strand
AGGAGCAAGCCAGGAGTGACTCCTCAGAGGTGAGGAGGAGCAAGCCAGGAGTGACTCCTCAGGACGTGAGGAGGAGCAAGCCAGGAGTGACTCCTCAGGACGTGAGGAGGAGCAAGCCAGGAGTGACTCCTCGGGGAGGTGAGGGGGAGCAAGCCAGGAGGAGTGACTCCATGGGGGATGTAAATACGTGAGCAACGGGCACATTTTCTGTGTGAGGTCAAGACACTGGTTCATCTTAGGACACAGGAGAGATGGAGAGAGAGGAGGACACACAGGGAGAGATGAGAGAAGAGGGAATAAAAGCAGTGGACGCCCAAAGAAAAACTGGAGGGGGCGGCCGGGATAATGGGAAGGTGATATATTGGTGAAAATATGGAGAAGATTGGATCAGTGGTTCCCAGGAGTCCTTGAGGGGGTCCCATGCTTGTTAAACCTCACCATTATTTCATTTACAAGAAATTAACACAATTATCTATAATGTGGACTAAACTAGGGGTCCTTGATATGGGTTAAGAATCACTGGGTTAGAGAGAATGAGGAGAACTGGGTGAGAAGTTGCCACAGCTGTAAGGAGGCTCTGCAGCTGTGACCTCTGTGTCCTCCATGTTCTCTCTCTCATCATACTCATTCTGACTGTATTGTGTAATGTGAACTCCCACAAACGTACAGTATCACTTCCACATAATCAGCGTAAAACCTCACCAACCCTGCCCACATTTCTTAACCCTGCATGTTCTCAAGCAAACTGTCTGCCTCCCGCCCCACAAGCTTTTCCCCTCTGCCTGGCTTTCCTGCAACCTTTAAGTCTGATCTTTCCCACAGACCAAACATTTCTACACCTCATCTTTCTTCCCCCTGTAGCCTCTGTACCCTTTCAGTCCTCCTCTCTGTCCCAACTCTTTCTCCCCCATTCCTCCTCTCTTCCCACCTTGGGACCGCTCCAAACATCCCGGAGACTCTATTTTGTAATTTCGTCAAGAATCTTGGCCAGCGCCTGAAACTTCTCTGCTGAATCCCAGTTGAGAGGTTTACTGTTGAAGAAAACCCTTCCATTCTTGTGAAAACAAAAAGGGGGAAAAAGGGCCAACCTTATTTCATAACAGCGCATATTTGGGTCACCTACTGTACACCAAGGCGCCTTCGCAATGTGTGTTTAGAACTGAATGGAGATGATCGATGAGCATATTATGAAGGCAATCTTGCATTTACACCTGTTTTTTTAAATGTGACCTGTATCCGGTGTATAAGTTATCTGGGTGTTATCATGGGTGAGGAAAAACCCATGTTAATGCGGTGTAAATGCATCGTGATCAGATCTGCCTGACTACATCTGGAGGTAGACCGGCTCACATTGCTGTGTTCAGATCTCTAACACCCCATTTACACCTTGTTTTTAAACGTGACCATAACTTATCTGGATACAGGTCACATTTAAAAAGCAAGTGTAAATTGGGTGTCGGTAATGATTGATAATCAATTCTACTTTTATCCTATTCTCATAACCTAATGGTGTTTTCATTTGTAAAACCTCATATATATCCCTATAGAACTTCGAATTCGCCCACTCCACGGAGTTGAGTTATGATTGCTTCTCGTCTGGCATCGTCATATGCAAATGCATTTTCTCTGGTTTTACCAGCGATTCACCAATTAGTGCCGAGGGGGACTAACGATTGGCCAATCAGTGTCAATAAACAACCCAATGGGCGGGACTTAGCCGTTGTCAAGTGCGCAGAGGAGTAATGTTAATAACAACAATGGCTCAGCCCCTTGCCTGCTATTGAGGGTGTTTTAAATGGGTTAAAAGTACCTTATTACTTTGAAATCCAAACAGCACACTGCTTGGAAGGCATTTATTCAAAGGGGAGATTTTCTTTTACATTCTCGTGATTGGCTTAAGTAATGTAAGATTCAGGGCCCAGTTGCACAAAGCACCTTAGGTTAAGATTTCCCTTAGGGTCCGAGTTAAGGTGTCCATATAATAGAATCGGCTGCACGAAACACCCTTAAATCTTGTGCTTATGTTTTCCTTAAAACGTTTAACCTCATGGAGAAGATTTAAGGGTGTTTTGTGCAGCCGATTCTATTTTATGGACACCTTAACTCTGACCCTAAGGGAAATCTTAACCTAAGGTGCTTTGTGCAACTGGGCCCAGGCCGATACGTTGGTCTCTAGGGGTTAGGGGAATTCTCCTGGAGGAATCCCCTCATAGGAATTGGTTAAACAGAGCTCAATCTCAGACTAGAAGATGGACAATTGACAATTCAATCTGATGCTACATCACCACTGCTTTAGAAACTTTATTAAACCAATTATTATTATTTATTTATTTTAATTATTATTATTTTATTTTTTTTATTATTTTTTTCCAACTGAATTGATCTATTGTAGTGTTAGTCCATATTTGTCCTGCCTTTTGTGTTTCTATGTCACCATTTCAGATTGGGCTCATTGGTCCGTAGTTCTGAAAAAGAAAATATTTTTTATTTTGTATGATTTATTTGCCATCCTTACTGCCATTTTCATTTTATTATACCAGTATTTTCCAAGATGCATGTATTTCCCATGCCTTACTTGTAATCTCTTTGTACACAACATATCTGCTACGTTGAAACAATAACAGGCAAATGTAAGCAATACTATATTGGCTATTAGCTATAACATAAATATTTGCTCATTTAACACAGCATCCTGTAGAAACCTCATACATCCCCTTTCGCAACAGTTGATAGCTGACATTGGCTCTCCCGCATGACGAAAATGTCCAGAAGAAAAGCGTTTGACCCAAGCCAAACGGTTGATTGTGAACTGTGTCATGTCAAAAACCATATGAAGACAATCGGATTCTCTCTATTCCTGAATGAGATGTCTCTGTGGAGATGCATGATTTCTCTGGGACTACAGTAGTAAGCAACACAGACAGCAGCAATCACTGGAATATCTGTCTCAATTTAAAATAATAATAACAACAACACAAAGATATAGGCTGTGTAATTGAAAATGGCCCATAGACTAAGCAGCTGTGTTCTGAAAGCAAACAGCGAGTCAGTGTAAACTGTGCCTGTTTGATTATTCAGCGGACTCTGGCTAAACAAGTCTGGGGAGACCGAGTGGGTTTAATTTGATTATGCAGGGTTTAGAAATGCATACTCCCTCCCTCCCTCTCTCTCTGTGTCTCTCTCTCTCTCCCTCCCTCTCTCTCTCTCTCTCTCTCTGTGTCCCTCTCTCTTACCCCCCACCACCTTCCCCTCCGTAGGCTACCCCATCCCTTCCCTCTCTTTCATCCCATCCCTCGATCTTCTCCTAACTCTCGGGTAAACAAACAGACAGATGCTGTCAACGCTGCAACATTTGGTTTATCTCTTCCCTCCATAATGCACTGGGCCTGTCGACCCCCCTGGGAACCCCAAACCGGATGGAAGGAAGTTGGGGTAGTCACAAGGGTGCATGGTGTGTGCGCGTGTGTGTGTGTGTGTGTGTGTGTGTGTGCGTGTGTGTACGTGGTGTGTGTGTGTGTGTGTGTGTGTGTGTGTGTGTGTGTACGTGGTGTGTGTGTGTGTGTGTGTGTGTGTGTGTGTGTGTGTGTGTGCGTGTGTGTACGTGGTGTGTGTGTGTGTGTGTGTGTGTGTGTGTGTGTGTGTGTGTGTGTGTGTGTGTGTACGTGGTGTGTGTGTGTGTGTGTGTGTGTGTGTGTGTGTGTGTGTGTGTGTGTGTGTGTGTGTGTGTGTGTGTGTGTGTGTGTGTGAGGAGGGGGGGGGGGTACAAACAAGAGATGTTGCAGACAGATCCTGATTGTTGTTCTGTATCTACTAACGGGAACTAAGAGTGCATTAACGTCACCCAAATGATTCCTTTCCAGTCTTACCCAACAACGGCCAATTGAACACATCTGTCACAGGATGGGTGATATTACCGTCATTTAAATTGTCGACTCAGCAGTTTTCAAACTTAACCTCTGCAGAGACACAAAGACAAAATACTATTCTGAAAAGCATTATAAATTGTGCTCCTAAATGTATTCTTGATAGCACAACTTTAAAGGAAATTGTGTGTGTGTTTTTTTTAAGAGTATGTGACTCAAGACTTACTGGATCATGAATATTCTAAAGATATCAGATGGTAATTTTCAGGTAATATGTGTGATTGCTTTTGGATATAATTTGGGGATATAACTCGTAATTTTCACAGTAGCCATATGTCTCATAGTCAATAACTAATTTAACTCAACTAATTTGACATGTTAAATGTGCATGTGCACTGTGATGCTATTTACTATCGTAAAGTGTGAAGGTTTCACATGGAGTGTGTGGAGGAGTGTGCCCTGCTTGTACTCAGGTGCATCTGGCAAGGTTTCTTACAATGGAACCCATCCATGTGCTCCTAAGGAGCATGTACGCCTATGGTTTAGAAGCAGGCTTTAATATAGAGATTGGTATAAATACCACTATACAGTTATTATGAATAGCTTTAGTGGAATGTCTGTTCTGTGGTGTTGCAATGACATGTGCTTCAGGGTGGTGCTTGATAATGATTGCAACAAAAAGCTATGCGAGTCCGGATTGCAGCATTTTGGTGGCATTTTCACTTGGGAAACTAAATTCTTATTGTATGAGTATGTTAAGTTTGCAGTGATCAGGAGCAGCTATTCCTATCATTAACATGGTAGTCTAGGGGAAACGTTTGCCTCATACAACACTGAATGCCAAGAACCATTACCTGTCCACTATTACCAGTGACTCTACACCTAATTTGGTAGGACTGTGCCAGACCTCCAGTGTAGCACGTATTATCCTTCACTGGTTGTTAAACTAAGCAGTGCTGCAGTCTGCTCTGTTAGTACAACTTGTGCAGGGACTTGCATATAGCCAGAATTTGTAGATACCAGTCACTTCTAAAGAATAATGTGAGGTCCAATTTTAATCTATCTGTTGAGCCACTTTTTGGTTCAGACCCAGACTCTGAAAAAACACTTTCCTAATGTGCCCGGGCCCCCAAAAACACTTAAAGGGCCGTCCATGAAGGCTCCTTACTCTATATGGCAGAACGAGTATGTTTTCATTATTGGTCTATTTCAGAAATTTGGGTCCTGGCACAGAAGAAGAAGAAGAATGCACAACATGTCTTATGCAAAATGAGAGGGGAGGAAATCAATATTTGAAGTCAAAATGGTGTGAATTAAAAAAAAAAAAAGGTCGTCGACATTAAGTCTTATGCAGAAATCTTGTGTTTCTATTTTGTCTTGGTTCGAGCCGAGGGTTAGCTAATTACAATAAAATGCGATAATTACTAGACAGGATTTCACCTAGATAACAAATGATGCTTTACTTGCCACAGAAAAGAAGTGAGGCGGTTTGACCTATAGATCTGTGTCAGATTGAAACATGTTACCATCTATTGGTGGTTGAATGGACAAAGCTGCTTGCTTGCTCTTTGGACTGTTTGGACGTGAACCCAGACAATGAGCAGAGTGACCCTGCTGACCCCTGTCTGACCTGGAAATATTTAACAGCCTCATTTGCATAAAGGTCACAGAGAATCCACTGATTTTGCGATTAAGGAATTCTGCAATGAAATGTTGCTCACAGAAAGCTTTTGTGAGTGTTCTGTCCCCCTCCCCCCACACACACACACACGCACACACACACACACACACGCGCGCGCACACACACACACACACACACACACACACACACACACACACACACACACACACACACACACACACACACACACACACACACACACACACATTTTTCTCTCTTTTTTCTTTTTTGCAAATGAAAAAAAGGCTGGGAATTCACTTTTCACCATACGACCATTTACAGAGACTGAGTGGAAAATCTGCAATTCTTCTGGAATATTCCTTGAAGTACAAATGTCTTGGATGGATGCTGTGGGAAAACCTCTGGATCATCATCTAATATAATAGTTGAATTCGGGCTAATCCATCAAATGATGAGATTTCATGGTAATAAATGATGAGAACAGTTAGTTTGGGTGGAGAGTTATGCGGTTGGTTCTGGACAAGGAATATGCATCAAGTAATGACTTTCTGTCCAAGCGGTTAGTGACAAAATCATTCAGAATGATGCATTAGAATAGGAGGATGCTGTTGACTCAACAGGGCAACTTACCTGCCATGTACATGTCATGTCATGTCGTGGGTTTGAATCTGGTTCAGTCAATTGGCACATCATGCCCCCTTTTCTTTCCAGTCATTCGCCACTGCACCACTGTGTGTACAAGCCTTGTTCGAATCTATAAAACAAATACATTCATTTCCATTCATGTTGAGAAATATTGCCAAAGCATCACACATTTAATGAGAATATATCTTTTTTACATTAAATGAAACCGTTCTGCTCTCTTCGTATCAGTGTGTTGCACTGCAGTGTGTGTGTGTGTGTGTGTGTGTGTGTGAGTTATGTGTGTGTGTGTGTGTGTGTGTGTGTGTGTGTGTGCGTGCGTGCGTGCGTGCATGCGTGCGTGCGTGTGTGTGTTCATAGAGCAGCAGAGCAGATACAGTTTGTTAAAAGTGGTCTATGAACCAACTGGACTCAACTATATATCATTCCAACAAAGATGTACTGTATGTATTTGAAGTGCATGGGAGCCAGTATTCAGTGATTTGGGATTTCTATATGAAGGTATAATTGAGGTGGTTTTGGGGTGTGTGGGTTACCATGGCTACTCCATAACACTTGTCAGGAATTCCAGAGTCATAACTTGATGGCAGAATAGAAAGCTTGGAGGGGAAGGGCGAAGAAAGAGACAGAACGGAAGAGTGAGGGAGGAAGTGAAGAATGAGAGAAGAAGCAAGAGAGGGAGAATGAGAGCAACCACTACTATCATCATCATCATCATCATCATCATCATCATCATCATCACCATCACCATCACCATCACCATCATCATCATCATCACCATCATCATCATCACCATCACCATCATCCCCAGATGTGTGGGCAGTTGGTTGAGTCACTATCATATCCTAGACAAGCACTTACTAAGCACATCATGGTGTATGAAAGCAGAGAGAGCTGGGAAACGGTCGCTTCCCCCAAAACGTCTGAGTCATAGAGAGTCAGATTCTAATTACAGTAGAGGTATATAACTACAGATGCTGGAGAGGTTTGTGGAGAAGTGTGTGTGTGTGTGTGTGTGTGTGTGTGTGTGTGTGTGTGTGTGTGTGTGTGTGTGTGTGTGTGTGTGTGTGTGTGTGTGTGTGTGTGTGTGTGTGTGTGTGTGTGTGTGTGTGTGTGTGTGTGTGTGTGTGTGTGTGTGTGTGTGTGTGTGTGTGTGCGTGCGCGCGTGCATGCACAGGCGTGTGCGCGTGGTGGGATGGAGGTATAGGGAGGCATCTCTTTGCATGTGTGTGTGTGTGTTTGATGCTCTTGGGATGACTACACTTTGCAGTGCCCTGGGACCAAAGGTTGAGGAATATCTTCCTCTCTCTCACATCAGATGTTTCCATGGCTCAGCCACAATCTGGGAAACCAGAGCTAAAATAGTTTATTGTTTGTTAGAAAGGATCCCCATTAGCTGCCGCCTAGGCGATAAGCTCGTCTTCCTGGGGTCCAAGACAAAGAATACAATGCACGTATGGGTATATACTTACAAATACTTAAATACAGTAAATCCTATCAGATACTTTGAGACTTTTACTCAAGTAGTAGGTGACTTTAACTTCTACCAAAGATTAGACCACCAGAAAGACCATTATTAGAGTATGCAACTTTATGGAGACCCATCTAGACGCATCAAGATATTTGAAACTAGCAGGACATTTTGACCATCGTGTCCACTGAAGTATCTCTGTTAGATCTACTGTGTTCAGCATGGAGTGAACATCTTATCTCTGTTAGATCTACTGTGTTCAGCATGGAGTGAACATCTTATCTGCTGACCGGCCCCATGGGCAGCGGTTGCGCGGCCCCGCCCTCTGCTCTGTCTGCTGCGCCACATTCATTTCCTTCCAGATCAAGTCTGATGGTCTGACCAGTCATCTCAGAGGAGAGGGAGGGAGAAACCAAGCACTGACTGACATCAGTCCATTAGTCTAACTGGTGTCTTCGTCAACCAGGGCACAAAAACAATATTAATATGCAGTTAAAAGGTATTAGTCTTTGTCAGGCAGCAGATCTAAAGCAATGTTTTTGCACCATTGCGTTCATGAGACAATTCACAGAAAGGAAAGCAAGTCAATCAAGAATTTATTTAGACAGAAACCGTTTAATTTCCACTATGAATATGAGAACTAACCTCAAATTAAAACCTCATTTTAGATGATGGCTTCAGCCCAAACTAAGCCTGCATTAACAAACACCTTGATTTTCATTTTGATCATTGTTGAGTAAAACTACACTACAGAGCCCCCCCCAGCGCGCACCCCCCCCCCCCCCCCCCACCCCACACACACACACACACACACACACACTCCCTGCCGCCCCCCCAGCGCGCACCCCCCACCCCCTGCTGCCCCCCTACACCTCCTTCTCTCTCTGCCTCTGCATTTCACTGTTACATCATAGCCTGAGTGCATGAGCCAGTCTGGAAACCAGTAAGTGGAAACAGACTGGGAAATACATGCTGGCACACACACACACACACACACACACACACACACACACACACACACACACACACACACACACACACACACACACACACACACACACACACACACACACACACACACACACACACACACACACACACACACACACACACACACACACACACACACACACACACACACACACACACACACACACACACTCCCAGCTGGTTCTACAGTGCAGCACTATAGCCACTCCAGTAGCATTGGAAAGACATCAACTGGGTTGTTATGAGAGGGGCACAAAGGAAGGAGTGAGAGGGTGAGATAGAGTGACAGAGAGTGAGAGAGGGGGAGAGAGAGAGAGAGAGAGAGAGAGAGAGTGAGCGTATGTGTGCGAGTGCGTAGCTATAGTGTGTGTCCATGCTGATGTGATGTGTATCATTCCAAGTGTTTTGGGGTTTGAGTGACTGTGTAACTGTGTATCAGAGTACTCGTGAGTGCTGAGTGGTACAGTAGCTAGTTGTTGGTTAATTAATCACTCCCCAGTATACCTGCTCATCGGCTCTGTTGCAGTTAGCGTTTGTGCTTTGGAAGTGGGAGAGTGTGGGTTCGAATCCCGCCTCCACCTGCAAGCACTTAACATGGGTTACATGCACAGTGCACACGTTACTGCACGTTTACCTTATGGTGGTGTTCATAGTAGTAGTAGTACTTCATGTGTTTTGTAGTCTCAAGCAGGTTCATGTCATCTACATAATTCCAGGTGGAGTGCACATGAAAGCTATGAAATCTGTGTTTAAGGAGGAAGAGAGAGGGAGGGAATGGACAGAGGGAAGGGACTACATGAGGATGGAAGGAAAGGATGGAAGCATTGAATGGATGAAGCAATAGAGAACAGTAGCTTGACTCTTTCCTCCCTGTTTTTTTTAATCAAGCACCAGTTGATTTTGAAATATATACATCATATTATGATCACGTGAATTCCCATAGGAGCGCTTAGAGATCTTTGATGAGAGGGGATTGGAACCCAGTCCACCAGCTAAGACGTCTCCCTGAACTTGAAGAGAAGAGATCAAGAGAAGGTCCTTTCATGTTTTTCGCAGGGGTCCCATTATTAGGAGAAGCTCTGTTCCTCTGCCTACCTGCTCAGTGAACCAGGACAGATAAATCAGGTCAGCTCGTTTGAAGTTGTGCAGTGACCTGCCCCCGTATATCTGCTCTGCCATCAGAACAGAAGAGCTACTGTTTGAACGTGGGTGTAGGCAGCTCACTCCTCCTGGAGCATTTTGATTCATCCTGGGGATAATATATGGTGTGGAGAGACAGGGAAATTAGGGGAGACGAATGTCATAGCACAGATGAATCCGTTGTGAAGATGCTAAAGCTGTGAATAGTACTTTTGATCCACCAAACCGTACCAGCTAGAGAGAGTCAAAAGATTGAGATTCAGTGAGAAAGTGAGAGTATGAAAGGAAAGTTCTCATGTGCAGCTACTTTGGCACATTTTGACCGCGTATAGCACATAGTATCAGCGACTTGCTTTTGGTAGTACCTGTTGGTTTTCCATCGTAAATAGTACCCCCTCAATGTGCACCCCCCAAATGGTCGTCATAGCAACGCCACAATGCCACATGAAATCGCCGTGCTGTGAAACTGTATAGAGAGCCGAAACGTCATTTCCTGCTTTCTCCCTGTACCAGCGCTGCGAAAAATATGAATGGCGGTGGACGGAGAATAAGGTTACTTTTTGATCCTGTTTGAATTGTGCCACGGGGTGCCAACGCTAATTTTGTCAATTTAAAACATAACTTTGCATGTCAAGAAAGTCACAGTTTGTCGTCAAACTGAACCGTAGGGGTTACTTTTGTATAAAAACTACGGGCACACCTCGGCATTCCGAAATGTCGGCACTCCAAAATACCGGCATTCCGACAAAATTGAGATCTGTCTCGCCATTGCGAAAGAACCCTAACCCTAACCCTAACCCGGGGGACCGGCTGGAGCTAACCTTTCCCAGCCCCCACGTCTAAACCTAACCTCCCCCAGACCCTAACCCTAAACCTAACCTCTCCCACCCCCCACGCCTAAGCCTAACCTCCCCCAGAACCTAACCCTAAACCTAACCTCTCGGCGAAACATTTTTTCGAGATAAAAAGGGCCGCCTCTCCGAAAGCATAGAAGTCAATGATCGGAATGCCGACACTTCGGAATGGCGTGATGACCCCAAAAACTACATAGCTTGTGGAAACTCATGTCATGTTGCCGGTCTTCAGTTTGCCGGTAGAGAAAGTGACGTCACTTAGGCGACAGTGTATGTAGTCTTTCTGATTTATAACTTCAGTTTGGCGACAAACTGCGACTTTCTTGACATGCAAAGTTACGTTTTAAATTGACAAAATTGACGTTGGCACCCCGTGGCACAATTCAAACGGGATCAAAAAAGTAACCTTATTCTCCGTCCAACGCCATTCATATTTTTCCCAGCGCTGGTAGAGGGAGAAAACAGGAAGTGACGTTTCACTTTGGCTCTCTATCGACTGTAAACTCAGAGGCTCCCTTTTTATAGCGAACCTACTTGTCCATACATGCAATTAAAACCCATGGAACCTTTAACTGGTTATGAAATACTGATGTCTCTCCAGCAGGGGGCAAATTAGATCATCGGGGACAAAAGCGGCCCTGCCCGACCAGCCTAGCAGGAGGAGGCTGGGGAATGGATAGCATATAGCAGCCTATACAAGACATGTTAGTTCTTTGCTTCAAAGGCTCTGCTCTCCAAATAAGTAGAATATCAGGCTATCTTGGCTGGATTGTTGAGTCTCTGTGAGATCAAATACATGAATGATCCCATAGGCATCCAGGAATTGAGCAAGTGTGTGGGGGGGGGGGATCACCTTTTTCCAAGCTTTGTCTGGGGAGAGACCCACAGTCTCAGACTTTGAAAACCCCTGCGGTACAATACAGGCTAGTCCGCCCCGAACCCTGAAATTGGTCACTGTTGCCATGGTTTCTCTTCACCTAACTGTCTGTGGTATTAAATATGACTCATAACTAATTACACACACAGCCGTGATTGATGACGATAATGACAGAGGTTTCTTTCTGTCTCTGTCCATCGTCCTCGTTCTCCTCCATACCTGCCGGGGTGAAGAGCAGGTCAACCACATACTGTATATACTCCTGCTTCACTGGTTTGTGTCAGAACCCACACATCCAGAGTCCCGTCGGGCCGTTATTACATGGACTTTCCCTTTGAATGGAAATTGGGAAAGGAGAAGATTAGAGTTTTGTTTTTTTATGGACATGAGACGCCTGATGGTTGTGACTTATCACACATAATTATTGTCTCATGTTTAATCTGTGGAGCCATTTCTCTTCTCATTTAAAGGAACACTCCGCCGATTTTCAACCAGCTTTGCATCATTCGAACATCAGTCGTATATCAGAAAACTGTAAACAGGTTTGAAGTCATTCATTCAGTAAAGTTGTGGACCAGTGATGTCATTTGTGCATGAATGACATCACTGGTCCACAACTAACTCAAATCAACGCTCAATAACTGTCAAACTAAATGAATGACTTCAAACCTGTTTTTACAGTTTTCTGATATACTACTGATGTTCTAATGATACAAAGCTGGTTGAAAATCAGCAAACACTATCTTTCAACTGAAAAATGATAAAACAAAAAACAAAAAAAAACTTCTATGTGACATTGGTGATTGACACATGGACAGAAGCGACAACGGAGAAAAAGAATGAGTATGTTGGCCTTTATATATTTGTCTTTCTACAGACTGAAAGAATAAATAAGGTTGTTAAGCACTACTGTACTGAATATGTGTATCTACAGTGTATTTGTAGATTTCTGTCTTAGCAAGTAACCTAGTGATAAAGAGGTACCAAATGACTGGATACACCAAAAAGGGAAATGTTGAGTTTCTATTATGTTAGTGTGGGGGGGAAAAAACACAATGATTCACTATTCAACATTCTGGAGACTCTGAAACACTAACCCTACCATAGATGGACATCATCTGCTGCTATTTCTGTGTGTGTGTGTGTGTGTGTGTGTGTGTGTGTGTGTGTGTGTGTGTGTGTGTGTGTGTGTGTGTGTGTGTGTGTGTGTGTGTGTGCGTGTGCACGCGCGCATGCGACGTGCGTACATGCGTATGCAGCAATCACTTTATTTTTTGAAACAACATGTAAAATGACACTTTAAACAAGTGCCTTGCTCTGCCCCTGAAATCTGTCTTATCTCAAGTTATTGCACAAAAAGAATATTGTGAAACCATGATGTGTGTGCATACTTGAAATAGGTTGCAAACAACAACAACAACAACAACAACAACAACAACAACAATGCAGCAGTCACTGTAATTTTGTATTAATTAATTAATCATAATTAATTAATTATTTTCATTTTTTGGGGGGGATGGGGATTATGCATACAAAACAGCAAATAGGGGGACAACTTTGAAATATAGGAATGTATTTGCCTTAAAAATACTTTTTTTTTTTTTTTGTCAAGGGAGAGAGATGGAAATTAGCTCCCAGTTCAGATTCCCAGACCCAACACAGTCAGCGGTGGAGGCGGGATCATGGCCAACTATGCTTATTATTACCAATAATAAATTAGCCAATAATCTTGTCATCTTTGTCAGGTCTGTTTTAGGTGACAGAAATGAATGAAATGTGACACAAAATATCCACTGACATCACAAGGAAATGTGATGTGTGGCATTACAGCGGGGCATGGGTCTGTCTGCTCCTGATGACACTCGTCAGGTTCCCCCCCTCTGACGTGCATGATGCCCCCCCCCCCCCCATCTGACATGCATGATGGCTCCAGAGAGGTGTCCCCCCCTCTGACGTGCATGATGGCTCCAGAGAGGTGTCCCCCCCCCCCTCTGACGTGCATGATGGCTCCAGAGAGGTGTCCCCCCCCCCCCCTCTGACGTGCATGATGGCTCCAGAGAGGTGTCCCCCCCCCCCTCTGACGTGCATGATGGCTCCAGAGAGGTGTCCCCCCCTCTGACGTGCATGATGGCTCCAGAGAGGTGTCCCCCCCCCCTCTGACGTGCATGATGGCTCCAGAGAGGTGTCCCCCCCCCCCTCTGACGTGCATGATGGCTCCAGAGAGGTGTCCCCCCCCCTCTGACGTGCATGATGGCTCCAGAGAGGTGTCCCCCCCCCCCCCCTCTGACGTGCATGATGGCTCCAGAGAGGTGTCCCCCCCCCTCTGACGTGCATGATGGCTCCAGAGAGGTGCCCCCCCCCCTCTGACGTGCATGATGGCTCCAGAGATGTGTCCCCCCCCCCTCTGACGTGCATGATGGCTCCAGAGAGGTGTCCCCCCCCTCTGACGTGCATGATGGCTCCAGAGAGGTGCCCCCCCCCTCTGACATGCATGATGGCTCCAGAGAGGTGTCCCCCCCCCTCTGACGTGCATGATGGCTCCAGAGAGGTGTCCCCCCCCTCTGACGTGCATGATGGCTCCAGAGAGGTGTCCCCCCCCTCTGACGTGCATGATGGCTCCAGAGAGGTGTCCCCCCCCTCTGACGTGCATGATGGCTCCAGAGAGGTGTCCCCCCCCCCCTCTGACGTGCATGATGGCTCCAGAGAGGTGTCCCCCCCCTCTGACGTGCATGATGGCTCCAGAGAGGTGTCCCCCCCCTCTGACGTGCATGATGGCTCCAGAGAGGTGTCCCCCCCCTCTGACGTGCATGATGGCTCCAGAGAGGTGTCCCCCCCCTCTGACGTGCATGATGGCTCCAGAGAGGTGTCCCCCCCCCCCTCTGACGTGCATGATGGCTCCAGAGAGGTGTCCCCCCCCCCCTCTGACGTGCATGATGGCTCCAGAGAGGTGTCCCCCCCCCCTCTGATGTGCATGATGGCTCCAGAGAGGTGTCCCCCCCCCCTCTGACGTGCATGATGGCTCCAGAGAGGTGTCCCCCCCCTCTGACGTGCATGATGGCTCCAGAGAGGTGTCCCCCCCCCCTCTGACGTGCATGATGGCTCCAGAGAGGTGTCCCCCCCCCCCTCTGACGTGCATGATGGCTCCAGAGAGGTGTCCCCCCCCCTCTGACATGCATGATGGCTCCAGAGAGGTGTCCCCCCCCCTCTGACGTGCATGATGGCTCCAGAGAGGTGTCCCCCCCCTCTGACGTGCATGATGGCTCCAGAGAGGTGCCCCCCCCCTCTGACGTGCATGATGGCTCCAGAGAGGTGTCCCCCCCCTCTGACGTGCATGATGGCTCCAGAGAGGTGTCCCCCCCCTCTGACGTGCATGATGGCTCCAGAGAGGTGTCCCCCCCCCCCTCTGACGTGCATGATGGCTCCAGAGAGGTGTCCCCCCCCTCTGACGTGCATGATGGCTCCAGAGAGGTGTCCCCCCCCTCTGACGTGCATGATGGCTCCAGAGAGGTGTCCCCCCCCTC
>NC_139627.1:44967938-44972938 GCF_964638095.1 Poromitra crassiceps | reverse complement strand
GCAAGCAGGCTAGATAAGACTTCATGCTGTTCACTCTTTTCCATGACTGACATTGACATTCAGATTTTTGAACTCGCCATCTTGTCGACACATGCGAGGGCGGTTGCTCCACTTTGATTTCAGTGAAAAGCGTGTTATCACATTTTCCTAACACATGCCAAAAAAGGAAAGTCTTTTTCATGTTGAGATTCGATTCATTTTCTTGTTGACATATTCAGTCAATTAAGTAGGCCTACAGGGATAAAACCTGCCTATTGACCCCGATTGTGTCTGGACAGCAGCATCATCTTGTAGAAATCTTGTGTAGAAATACTAGGGGCGGTGGGGAAGGAGGGGGGGTGCTTTTCAAGATGTCTGCTTTAGCTTTTGATCTACTCTGGAAGCCCACTGTGAGTCATGACTCGGCAAAAAACATTGATCAAATAACATTAAAAGAAAGAGATACCGATAATAACTTGTCCAAACATCAAGGCAATGATTACCTTGGACTTGTATTATCCAAAGCTCTCTCCCCTCTCTGGTGATATATTCACACATGGAGTGTCTTTGTAAGTTCATAATATTGCGTTCAATAAAGCATGGAAACAGAATGGCCCTAGTTTCAGTGCAGCATGATGTCAGTGAGAATGTCCGAGGCTTTTGGTCGTGGTTAATTTACGAGGGCGAAGGCTGTATGAATCATAGCCAGAGATAACAAACCATGACTCTCTGGCTGTGTTGTCTTAAACACTCACATCCCACTGTGGGTCATTACAGACGCAGGACTAACAACCCAGGCTTAGGTTCACATATGGGGGAGGAGAGAGAAAAGAAAGGCTTGTATTGACTATAGAGAGATATGTGTGTGTGTGTGTGTGTGTGTGTGTGTGTGTGTGTGTGTGTGTGTGTGTGTGTGTGTGTGTGTGTGTGTGTGTGTGTGTGTGTGTGTGTGTGTGTGTGTGTGTGTGTGTGTGTGTGTGTGTGTGGTGTGTGTGTGCGCGCGCGCGTGCGTGCGTGCATGCGTGTGTGCGCGTGCTTGCGGGCAGGTGGGTGCATGCAGGCATTTGAGAGAGATAAGGGGAAATGCACGAGAGACAGACAGGAAAGCGATAGACAGAAAGGGGGGATGATAAAAGAGATAGTTATGTCTATTGGTGGCTATAGTTACCTCCCCATACCCCCCCCCCCCCCCCCCCCCCCCCCCCCAACACACACACACACACACACGCGCACACGTAGGCACGCCCACCTTTTGGCTAGTAATGTAGGCTTTTGTCTCTTGTCTGATTCTTACATTGGATTAAAATTTCATATCTCACAAGAATCAATTCTCAGGAATGGTTAAAATGTCTATATTTTCTGAAATAATGCAGTGAGCTTTGAAGTCAAGTCAAGTCAAGTTGATTTGTATAGCCGTAATTCACAAGCACATCTCAGAGGGCTTCGCAGAGAATATATGTCTAGCTAAATCTAGCTGACATAACAATAACAATTACAGTAATACTAATAATAACAAGGTTGAACAATCTTATGATAGAGAGAGACAGACGGAAGGGGAGAAAGGGGGAGAGAAAGTTGGGGTAGGAGAGAGCAGGGAAAGGGAGGAAGTGGAGAGGGAGAAAGGTAGGAAGAGAGCAGGGGAAGGGGGGGAAGAGGAGAGAGAGAGCAGAACAGACAGGATATACTGGGGCCGGGGTGATACGGTCACGAATAGTCACAGGGGACAGTACAATTTACCAATCAAATTATGTATTATAGTTACCAGGCGATATGAGCCACTGAATAAACAAACGATTAGTCTGACATTTATCGCCCAGTCCCATACAGCAGCTACTCAATCCGCCTGGCCATCCGGCTGCAGTGGCCGGGGCAGTATAGCGGCCGAGGTCGAGGTAGCAGCGGCACACTAGAACCTGCAGCAGAGCGGCCAGGCCAAACGAGCAACAGCTCAGACAATCAGACTACTCTCTAGCCACTAACCGGAAGTAACTAGCACACAAGGAATCCAACTAATCTACAGTCTGCCTTGAAGCTTTGAAGGAGTACTACAGTGTTGCAGATACAGTAGTTGACCGTGTGTACCTTCAGGTCTAGCAAAAATTGGATTTGGAACACCAAACTGAGAGTCATGAGGTCTTCACGTGACAGCAGCAGCGTGCTCTCCCAAGTTTTTGAGACGTTTTGGTCAAACACCTAACAGCCCAACCCCCCGCCCTCCGCTTCATGGGGTTCTAGGTGTGGTCTCACACTCATGTTGAAGCAGCAGCTGACTCTACTTTCCTCTGTTCTCTCCATTCCTCTCTGCCTCATCCCCACCATGCTCACTCTATCATTTACCCACACCGCACTGGGGCAAGCCACCTTTTTGATGGCTCTCCCCCAGGGAACGCGTGTCTCTTACATGTGTTCCTCCCAGCGGGTGGCAACATTTGGACTCGGATAGAATGTAAAGCAGATTGCACAATGCTGTTGTCATTCCAAGTAACAAGATGTTGTGCTTGATGCATTTCATTCAATGTCATTGTAATTTTTTGCTAAGGAAATCATTGTCTATGTTTACCTTTTGAAGAACAGATGCATATTAGCACATTTTTCTCATTTGGAATGTTTTTATTCACATAGACTCAAATGCATCATGGGGCTTTCTGGTGGGTTGATGAATGACACAAGTATAGCATTGATGTTTTAATGATGACGGATCCCAGATGAGAAGCTAAACTTTTCATTTATGCCCCAGATTGAAAAAATTAAGGATAGTTGGATTATACTATAGAGATGTTTAGGTTCGATGGGTGTCATTGTTAGGAAGGACTTCCTTACGCCAAGTGTCAACCTAATGGTTTCAAACCCACATGTCCTCTGCTTGTCTGCGTTAAAATTAGATCTTTGAAAATTGAGTTGTTCAATTAGCAGAGGATTAGGTTTTTCTATGAGAGGGGAGTGTTGTGCTGAGTTCACCTTTGAAAGGGGAAACGTTGGTTTGCTCAATCTGATTTTTGAAGAGCGATACCGGAGCGCAACAGCAGGGGGCAGCCCTATAAACGCAAACGACTGAGTGATGAAGGTACACCATTGGTCGGCTGTGGCCCATGGCACACCTATACACAGTCCAGCCATATACTATATAGGTTTTGACATATAGTCTTGTTCAATTGAAGCTGCTGATGGACAATATTTTGAGCCACTGTCTACATTTAAAGGTGACCATGTCCATCCAAATCCATAAAAGTACTAGAATTCAGTGTTTCCCCACAGAATTGTATTACTAAGAGTGGAAAGCCCTCTTAAAGAGGCCAAGACCATGAAGAATAACGGAAATCTTATGTATTTGGATTAGCAGCTGCTGAGACCGCTTTTACTGCACATGTTACTGCCAACCCTGAAGATGAGTCAAATCCCATCCTGACCTCCATCATATCATAATGCTGACTGACCAATATCTGATTTGATTAAAAGGGCAATATCAGCCTAATATAGCCTACCTGGCTGAGAGCATCATCTTTGCTGGAGTCGGATGGACAAACAGCTGGAGAGAGGGACAAAGACAGAACCACAGAGAGAGAGAGAGAGAGAGAGAGAGAGACAGACAGTGTAGTAGGATGGACAAACAGCTGGAGAGAGGGACAAAGACAGAACCACAGAGAGAGAGAGAGAGAGAGAGAGAGAGAGAGACAGTGTAGTAGGATGGACAAACAGCTGGAGAGAGGGACAAAGACAGAACCACAGAGAGAGAGAAAGACAGTGTAGTAGGATGGACAAACAGCTGGAGAGAGGGACAAAGATAGAACCACAGAGAGAGAGAGAAAGACAGACAGTGTAGTATGATGGACAAACAGCTGGAGAGAGGGACAAAGACAGAACCACAGAGAGAGAGAAAGACAGTGTAGTAGGATGGACAAACAGCTGGAGAGAGGGACAAAGACAGAACCACAGAGAGAGAGAAAGACAAACAGTGTAGTAGGATGGACAAACAGCTGGAGAGAGGGACAAAGACAGAACCACAGAGAGAGAGAAAGACAGTGTAGTAGGATGGACAAACAGCTGGAGATAGGGACAAAGACAGAACCACAGAGAGAGAGAAAGACAAACAGTGTAGTAGGATGGACAAACAGCTGGAGAGAGGGACAAAGACAGAACCACAGAGAGAGAGAAAGACAAACAGTGTAGTAGGATGGACAAACAGCTGGAGAGAGGGACAAAGACAGAACCACAGAGAGAGAGAAAGACAAACAGTGTAGTAGGATGGACAAACAGCTGGAGAGAGGGACAAAGACAGAACCACAGAGAGAGAGAAAGACAAACAGTGTAGTAGGATGGACAAACAGCTGGAGAGAGGGACAAAGACAGAACCACAGAGAGAGAGAAAGACAAACAGTGTAGTAGGATGGACAAACAGCTGGAGAGAGGGACAAAGACAGAACCACAGAGAGAGAGAAAGACAGTGTAGTAGGATGGACAAACAGCTGGAGAGAGGGACAAAGACAGAACCACAGAGAGAGAAAGACAGTGTAGTAGGATGGACAAACAGCTGGAGAGAGAGACAAAGACAGAAACACAGAAGACAAAAAGTGTAGTGGAATGGACAAACAGCTGGAGAGAGGGACAAAGACAGAACAGGACAGAAAAGGAGGCAGGCAGTGTGTGTGTGTGTGTGTGTGTGTGTGTGTGTGTGTGTGTGTGTGTGTGTGTGTGTGTGTGTGTGTGTGTGTGTGTGTGTGTGTGTGTGTGTGTGTGTGTGTGTGTGTGTGTGTGTGTGTGTGTGTGTGTGTGTGTGTGTGTGTGTGTGTGTGTGTGTGTGTGTGTGTGTGTGTGTGTAGATTTGGGGGACCAAATTAACTTGGTGTCTGTTTCTACTGATAGGAGCAGGTCACTGTTTTTCTCTCTGCAGAAATCCTGGGCTACAGGTTTAGGCCGGTCATTTATGCACAAAGACATACTTTCCCAACACGCTTGACTCAGTTGCAGTTAGTAGAAATGTGAAGAAGTTCTCCATTGAAGCGTTTATACGAGAAATGAGAATA
>NC_139627.1:44955438-44962938 GCF_964638095.1 Poromitra crassiceps | reverse complement strand
TTCCTATACAGACTAATAGGACTAAAGCAAAAGCTCATCTTCATGTCAAAGCAGGCCACAACAGACCTTGAGTATGAGGTACAGACAATACAAAATGTGTTCCTGAGAACAGTATATCAAGGCCTGGGCACAAAATACAACCACCTCCGAGCAGAACTGAAGTCCTTGCTCTCAGACAAATCAGTGACAGATGAAATGCTCCTGCGACAACTAATAAAGATAACGAGCGATGAAAGTGAAAGGCAGCGACGGTTAGGTCAAAACTCGCGCCACATTGACAAAAGAGTGACAAACGCTCACAGTGCCCAACTGGACACTGACAAGGCGAGCGGAGAAGACGCCGTCTCTGAAAGAAAAGAAAAATCAAAGACAATTCAACAACTGAGCGCACAAGTCGAAGCTCTCACTTCTGCCATTGACTCACTACAAAAAGCAAAAGTGACTGAACATGTATGCGAGTGTAGGGGCAGCAAACCCCAACCTCAAAGGACACAGAGATTATATGCCTGCCCAAAATGTACCGAACAAAGCCTCCCAAACTGTCGTCACTGCTTCATATGTGGCGAGGAAGGGCACCGGGCAGTAGGCTGCCTAAACAGAACCAAGCCTCCGGGAAACTGGCAGCGGTCGCTGCAAGGGGACACCCAGTGACCGACCGACACAAACAGTCCCAACCAAATGTCAGCCACCCCAATGTAGCTCACTTACCGAGTGTGTGTTCACTTTCTCCTCCCCTATCAGACAAGCTGCAGTCTCCCTATGAACGAGTAGCACAGCTGGTTGGCAAGAAATGTTTGGTAAAATGCAATCTGAATGGTTATGCTGTCAATGCTTTATTGGACACAGGGGCACAAGTCAGTATGATAGACCAAGAATGGAAGATGAGATACTTACCTGGCTATGCCATCCGCCCGCTGTCAGAGCTCCTGGGGAAGAAGAATCTTGATGTCCTGGCTGTAAATGGAGACGCTCTTCCTTTTTCTGGCTGGGTAGAGATCACAGTAAACCTGCAGGGGAATAACGACCCTAACCTAGCCATCCATGTCCCGTTCCTGGTGGGACAAATGACGCTACAGAGGCCCCTGCTAGGGTTTAATGTAATTGAGGCACTCATTAAAGCACACATAGATACAGGGCAGGGTCTACTTACCTTAGTAAATCTCCTCAGGACAGCTTTGGAGATCAAAGACGATGAGGCCAGCGCCATAGTGAGTTTAATCCAAGAGCGCTCCCCCACAATTGAGCATGCCCTCATGAAAGTAGGTCTACAAGATGTTGTAGTACCCCCTGGCCAGGTAGCCCATATTAAATGTAGAGTTCCAGACAATTTTAACTGTGCAAACCCAGTAGTGTTGTTTGAACCACATGATGAGAGCGTATGGCTAGAGCAGCTAGACATCGGGGAAGGGCTAGTGGAGATTGTAGGGACGGAGAGAGCTTATGTAAAAATCCCAATTGGCAACCACACAACTCATAGTATCACCTTACGAAGAAAGACACCATTAGGTAACATTCAGCCAATAGCCAAGATTGTGCAGACTGACCAGGCAGAGTATGTACAGGAAACTAGTGCATACATCAACCAGGTAGATACCCCCCTGAGTGCTACAGTAGACAATGACAAAAACACCAACCTATGGCACCCACCAGTCGATCTAAATCACCTGGAAGAGGAGCAGCAGCAGCTTGTAAAAGACATGCTATATGAAGAATCCAATGCCTTTGCACGTGATGATGATGATATTGGATGTATTCCCAGCTTGCAAATGGTAATCAACTTGAAAGATGACATCCCTGTGCAACGAGCATATGCCTCTATTCCCAAACCTCTCTACAAAGAAGTTAAAGAATATGTCCAAGATCTGCTGGCTAGAGGCTGGATCATCAAGTCAAAGTCTCCTTACGCTGCACCAGTTGTGTGCGTTCGCAAGAAGGATGGATCGCTCAGGTTGTGCATTGACTACAGGCTTTTAAACCAAAAGACTGTCCCCGATAGGCACCCTCTCCCCCGCATACAAGATCTCACTGACACTCTTGGAGGCTACCGGTGGTTTTCAATCCTGGACCAAGGGAAAGCCTACCACCAAGGCTTTATGGCTGAGGGGTCGAGACACGTCACCGCATTCGTCACCCCGTGGGGGCTGTATGAATGGGTACGAATACCCTTTGGGCTCTCCAACGCGCCAGCCGCTTTCCAAAGGAGCATGGAGGAGATGCTTGACTCTTTGCGTGATGAGCTGTGCATCCCCTACTTGGATGACATCCTCTGTTATGGAAAGACATTCACTGATCACGTTGAGGGGCTGAGGAGAGTTCTAAGGGCCCTTCAGACCCACGGAGTGAAACTGAGACCAACCAAGTGCGAATTCTTCAAAAGAGAAGTCAGATACGTGGGGAGACTGGTCTCTGAAGAGGGCGTCCGCATAGACCCAAAAGATCTGGAGGCAGTCTTCTCCCTAAAGGAAAAGAATCCCAGCACAGTAGGAGATGTTCGCAGATTGATGGGGTTTCTCAGCTACTATCGTGCTTTCGTCCAAGACTTCTCAAGGATTGCAAAGCCCCTTTACGCACTGCTCCAGGTCAAAGGGTCAGAAGCTGGGATGCCACAAGCAAAATCAGGAAGGCCAAAGAAAAAGGGGCCACAGCTCTCATCCAGGGCAGAGGTGGAATGGACGGAGGCACATCAAAACACTCTGGAAAGACTGATCGACACACTCTCCAGTCCACCAGTGTTGGCCTATCCGAACTTTGAACTCCCATTCACACTCCACACTGATGCCTCTGAACAAGGACTCGGAGCTGTGTTATACCAGCGCCAAGATGGAAAGCTCAGGGTCATCGGTTATGGCTCTAGAACATTGACACCGGCTGAGAGAAATTATAATCTGCACTCAGGCAAGCTTGAATTCCTTGCTCTTAAGTGGGCGGTCTGCGAAAAATTTCGGGACTACTTGTTCTATGCCCCCCACTTTACGGTATACACCGACAACAACCCCCTAACTTACATAATGAGCACAGCAAAACTGAACGCTGTAGGCCATCGGTGGGTTGGGGAGCTCGCAGATTTCAGGCTCAGTATCCGTTACCGACCAGGCAAGGCTAACGTTGATGCGGACACACTCTCACGCTGGCCACTCGACATCAACAAATATGTGGCCGAGTGCACGGAAGAGCTACCAGAGGAAGTTGTTCGTGCCACATGGGAGGGCAGCCAGGCGGCAAAAAGGAAAGATATTGCCTGGGTTGCAGCGCTCAATCTGATCCAGGAAAACACAGAACAACATACATGTGAAGTTCTGCCGACAATCAACAATAGTGAGCTGGAGAAGGCTCAGAGGGAAGATCCAGCAATTGGCCCTTTGATAAGATTAAAGGAGAGAAACCAGATGCTGACAGATGAGGTCAGGCGGGAGGTCAGTGGTCCCACAAAGAGACTAATGCACGAATGGGGAAAGTTACACCTCGAAAAGGGACTGCTCTATCGAAAAACAGAACAAAGACGCCAACTCGTGCTACCCATAAAGTACAGACAGCTTGCCCTGAAGCATCTCCACAACGATATGGGCCATGTGGGAACTGAACGAGTTCTTGATCTGGCTAGGAACAGGTTTTACTGGCCCTTCATGAAAAAAGACATTGAAGAATATGTCACCAAACAGTGTCCCTGTATCAAGCAAAAGAAGCCAGTGACCAAGATCAGAGCGCCCATGGGAAGCATCACCTCAAGTTCTCCCCTTGAATTAGTCTCCATTGACTATCTACATCTAGAAGCAAGCAGGGGCGGATACGAGTATATCTTGGTCATGGTAGACCATTTCACTCGGTTCGCGCAGGCATATCCCACCAAAGACAAATCTGGGAAGACTGCCGCCGAAAAGATCTTCAATGACTTCATCCCGAGATTTGGCTACCCCTCTAAACTCCATCACGACCAGGGGCGTGAGTTTGAGAATCACCTGTTCAAGTCATTGCAGCAGCTAGCAGGAATGGGTCATTCCAGGACATCGCCCTATCACCCCCAAGCCAATCCAGCAGAAAGATTCAACAGGACACTGCTCCAGATGTTGAGGACGCTGGAAGAGAAGGAGAAAGACCGGTGGAAGGAACACCTACCGCAGATCGTGCATGCATATAATTGCACTAAACACGAGTCTACAGGGTTCTCACCCTTTTATCTTCTATATGGCCGCCACCCCCGTCTGCCCATTGATCTGCTGTTTGGTCTGACGTCAGAAGAGGAGACAAGGTCACCTCGTGGATATGCGGAGAAATGGGGAGAAAGAATGGCTGAGGCATACAAGCTCGCATCAAACAACAGCAAACAGTCCAGTGCTCGAGGAAAAAAATATTATGATCGGCATCTCAAAGGGGTGATTCTGCAACCTGGTGATCGTGTATTAGTCCGCAACCTGAGCGAAAGAGGTGGACCGGGAAAACTAAGGTCGTATTGGGAGAGAACAGTATATGTCGTCAAAGAAAGAGTCGGTGAGAGCCCAGTGTATCGGGTATGCCCAGAGACAGGGGGAATCCAGAACCCCACACACACCCGTACTCTGCACCGAAATCTACTGCATTTAGTCAATGACTTACCAGTAGAACTCCCACCACAAACAGTCATAACGACTCCTAGAGACAAAAGAGAAAAACACAGACGTACAAGACCCGAGAAGGAAACAGAGAGAACACAAAACAGTGACACAGAATCTGATGATGATGGCCAGCCAAGGACGTATTACTGGCTAAGAGTACCTAGGAAGGAACAAAACACAGTGGAAAGAACACTCACCTGTAAATCAAAGAGGAATCCAGTCCAGCAAGGGATAATACAGATGTCCTCACCTGTAAGAGAAAGAAGGATGACAGCAGAGCCTGAGGAAGAAACACCACAACGACAGCACTCACCTGTTAGAGAAGAATACCTACCTGCTACGCTATCCGAAACTGAAAGTGAACCAGAGCCGACAGCACCTGTGAGGGAAGAGAGAGAAGAAGTTAGCCCCCCATTTGATAACACAGAGACTGAGTCTGTTAGGCGGTCCACTAGAGATAAGAGGCCTACACAAGTGTTCACTTACCAGTCATTAGGTCACCCTTCTTACCAGCCACAAGATACAGTTAACTCAGCAGGAGTCTATGCGGTACAGCCTATGCCAGTTCAGGGACCACAACCTTACCTTTTTCCAGTCCAAACACCCTGCCAAACAGTGTTATACCCATACAACCCGCACCTGAACCCCTACCAAACAGTACCTTACACTACAGTATGGCCTTATGCCATTCCCACTGCTGTATATTAGGGAGAAACCCCGCGCATGCACACACGCACACACACACACATACCCCCACATACCCCCACACCCAAACGCACACACATGTATATACTTACCTTGCACTTGACCGTAGAGTATTGAGAAAGTGTTTGTGAAACGCTAAAGGTTTAAGATTTTGGTTTTTGCAAATGTCTGGAGCCATTTTTATTTTGTCAGGGAGCGTGTGACACCCACACAATGTATTGTCACATTTATGTAGTTGTGTATATATTTTTATTTGTACAATGTTATTTCTGTTAGGGGAATAATCTAAAATAAGCCATAAGGGTCATCTATAGCCTGTTAGTGAAATGACAGGATTTGATTCACTTTGGAGTTTTCGATGTTGCCAACAGGGGGCAGTGTGACTTGGTGCGCTTCTCCGACGGACCCTCTTTGTTTTTACAAACGGACTCTCGTTGGCTTCCTCATTCTGATGAGCGGAGCTTCAAGTAATAACAACACCTTGTCCGTGTCTCATTCCTTCTCCTGTTTATACAGGTTGGTAAAGTATTAACACTTGTACAACTGCACATACACGTTGCTTAACATTTAAACTAAGTAGTAGATCGATTTTGCAAGTGTAATGACTGCATTTAGATGGTTTTGTGAACAAGTAGAAAAACGTTTTTGTTTGTACTGTAACGTGATGCAAAATGGCGCCGGCTGTAAACGTTTCTTTCTAAACATGGTAAAAGCCAAACAGGTCTTAGGTTTTAAGCTCCAGCACATTTCGTTTTTGGTAAAGCATTATTGTTTTGGGAACACAACTGTTTTAGTGAATATGTGGTGATGTTAGTTAGAATTTAGAAGCACTGTTGAAAGTTTGTTTTTGTAAGTCAGCTCATATGTTCTCATTGAAATGGCACAGCCATAGTAGCAATGTCTAGTTGCTAGTACTGTTAATTTCGTTTATTTCTTTGCACTATGAGAGGTTAAAACCTAGAGATTCTGCATTTCTTAGTAGACTAATGTGGGAATGTAGTGGTAAATGAAACAGCTAACTTTATAGACTGAATGAGGATTTATTCATGCCTTAAGTATACTGATTGAACTCAGGAAATGGAATATGAAAATGTTTGTTTTATTTTGAATGTGAATAAGATTGTGACTATAGCCTGTTTGATTATATTTTTGGATATGATGAAAATGTGAATTGTTACAGTAACATTGAAATATGGAAACAAAATACAAAGAGAAAGAAAAAAAGATATATTTTGCACAATATAAAATAAATGATTCTGATGAGCGGAGCTTCAAGTAATAACAACACCTTGTCCGTGTCTCATTCCTTCTCCTGTTTATACAGGGATGTTACCTGTTTATGGGATCTCAGCCCGAGACCTGTAACACATATCCTTAACCAAAGTTGTTTCAGTTGTCTACTGTAATCGTCACCCTAACCAAAGTTGTTTTTCTTGCTTGCCTAAATTGAACCATTAGCTAGAAGAAACACATGGAAATGGCTTGCATGGTATTGCCACCTAAATTATCTACAGTATGGTGGAGGAATAAAAGCTTTACATTATTCATCTTTGCATAATCTCCGTTTCACAGTCTGTGCTCATCATGAAGTTTTATGAGATGGTGCTGCTTAAAGTAATCAAAGGTAAAATGGTCCAGCTGGAGAACCTATACAATGAATGGGAGAATTACTAAATTTGAATTATGAAAAAGTATAACTTTTGCTATAATAAACTTGGATTACCAATCATTTTCATCAAATTAGTAGCTATATTTGGGACTGATGGTGTTACGGTAGGCTACTGGTGGAAGTGCACAGTCACAATCTGGCCCTCTGGTAGTGAGCATTTTGTGTGTGTGGCCCTCTCTATCATCAAAGTTGCCCATCCCTGTTGTAGCTGTAATACTGATCAGATCAGACATAAGCAATGAGCGAGACGGAGAGAGATGACCGCATGAGACAGATGATCAGAGCTTTGAACAGATATTCTGAGGAATGACGATCATGCTTTGGTTTGAACCATAGACAGACACAGACTTAGAGAGGTTACTAAGGCCCATTTAGTTACTCTGACGTCACGCAAGCAAGGGCAGGAAGGGACCCGGAACTGGGGGGATAACCCGCCATTCCATTTTGTCAATCATGTGAATTTTATAAATAAACAAGACACGGACGTGGTCTGAGCTTCGGTTTTACAGCACGAATATTAGAAAAGACCCCACTGAT
>NC_139627.1:44922938-44942938 GCF_964638095.1 Poromitra crassiceps | reverse complement strand
GAGAGAGAGAGAGAGAGAGAGAGAGAGAGAGAGATTTATACAGTCAATACATCAAATGAAACAATAAACACATGGCAAGTGTCTGGTCTAAGCCAGCAATTCCCAACCTGTGGACCACGGCCCTCTGATGGTCCGTGGAGTTACTGCAAGTGGGCCGCCAAATTATTTGGGGGGAAAAAAACAGCTCCTTGAAAACTGTAACAATGAAAATGCTGCAACATGTTTCAGATGCTGTGTTCGCCTGTGATACAGTAGACGACTTTGAAAATCTTAACAGATTGTGAAAAGACTGGGGAGTTTACACTACAAGACTGCTTCATTAAGATTGTTTTATCACGACTGAGAAAACTGACTGAAATACACGACACAACTGACTCAGACGAGGCAGTAGTACACACTACAAGACGTTTCACTTTGAAATTCAAATATGTTTGATATCATCTTTGTGGCTCCAACATGACGTCGGGAGGCAGTTTACACTAACAGCTGGCACAACAACTGCAGACTAGAGTGAACAAAGGCAGACTGAGCCCAAGTGGAAATCCAGTGGAAAATCGGGGGGAAAGTCTTGTAGTTTATTTGGCCTCTGTCATTTCTTATGGGGTCGGAGGTCAGCCGCAAAAAAGTTTTGAGATCTTCAAGTGGGCCCTGAGTTGGAAAAGGTTGGGAACCACTGGTCTAAGCAATAAGTACAATTTACTAACAAAGCAGGATCAAATGCATTAAAGTCAAGAAAATCATCATCATTTTAACATTACAATAGAAAAGTGCCATTACATGGTCTCTAAAGGTTCAGAAAATATCTGAAATAAGTTGTATACAGCAATAAAGAAACTGTCAAATGGATTACAAGTTTACCATACAAAGTAAACCAATACTTGTAAAATAATGTATTTGCCTCTTCACGCTCTCTTTCTGTCAATTTTCAATTTCAATTGAAGAGGCCAATTTATTGGCACGAGCACAGTGAATTACAGTGTTTTGCCAAAGCACATAGTACAAGTACTACAAACAGGGGGAAATACAGTCGTAAACATAAACCTAAACATTAACCTACATTGTGTCTCTCTGTCTCTCTACCTCTGTTACTGCTTCTCCTTCTCACTCATCTTTCTTGGGGTATTTGTGCTTGGCCAGTCTGATGAAGTCCTCAGCACTGTCCAGAGACAGCAGACGGTCCTGATGAAGAGGGGAGAGGAGGAAGAGGAGGAGCAAAAGAAGATGGAGAAGCAGAATAAGAGATGAAAGAGCGGTGAGATGTTGCTGTAAATGTTTGGCGTGTTTGAAGTAAATCCAGGGGGAAACGACGTGAGATTAAGTATGCACTTGTTCTTTTCTCTATGAGATGAATCAATTTGAATCCATCTTTTTATATATCTCAAAAACGGACGCTCTTTAAAGACCCATTTTATTTGAGGTGGTAAAACAGGAAGTCAAGCAGGTGTAACCAATACGACGGCTCCATTCCATTTAGGTATTCCAGTGGCTTCATTAATGTTATTGGTTACACCTGCTTTACTTCCTGCTCTACCACCTCAAAACATTTGCTGTGAAAAGGGCATACTTTTCTCTTTATCGCTCTGTGAACATGCATGCGTGTGTGTGTGTGTGTGTGTGTGTGTGTGTGTGTGTGTGTGTGTGTGTGTGTGTGTGTGTGTGTGTGTGTGTGTGTGTGTGTGTGTGTGTGTGTGTGTGTGTGTGTGTGTGTGTGTGTGTGTGTGTGTGTGTGTACATGCGTACCATAACATAGAGGTATCTGTTGTGGTGTCCCGCACCAGGTGGAAACAGAGAGGTGTGATCCAGCAGCTGTTGTAACAGCTCAGCGGCTGTGGTCAGATGCTCCCAGTCTCGACTCAGCCGACTCTGTCTGTTCACGCAGAGCAGGGCCTCCACCTCACACTGGTAACCTGCACACAGAGAGAGACACAGGTCAGGGCCTCCACCTCACACTGGTAACCTGCACACAGAGACAGATACAGGTCAGGGCCTCCACCTCACACTGGTAACCTGCACACACAGAGAGAGAGACAGGTCAGGGCCTCCACCTCACACTGGTAACCTGCACACAGAGAGAGACACAGGTCAGGGCCTCCACCTCACACTGGTAACCTGCACACAGAGAGAGACACAGGTCAGGGCCTCCACCTCACACTGGTAACCTGCACACAGAGAGAGACAGGGCCTCCACCTCACACTGGTAACCTGCACACACAGAGAGACACAGGTCAGGGCCTCCACCTCACACTGGTAACCTGCACACACAGAGAGACACAGGTCAGGGCCTCCACCTCACACTGGTAACCTGCACACAGAGAGAGAGACAGGTCAGGGCCTCCACCTCACACTGGTAACCTGCACACACAGAGAGACACAGGTCAGGGCCTCCACCTCACACTGGTAACCTGCACACAGAGAGAGACACAGGTCAGGGCCTCCACCTCACACTGGTAACCTGCACACAGAGAGAGACACAGGTCAGGGCCTCCACCTCACACTGGTAACCTGCACACACAGAGAGACACAGGTCAGGGCCTCCACCTCACACTGGTAACCTGCACACACAGAGAGACACAGGTCAGGGCCTCCACCTCACACTGGTAACCTGCACACAGAGAGAGACACAGGTCAGGGCCTCCACCTCACACTGGTAACCTGCACACAGAGAGAGACACAGGTCAGGGCCTCCACTTCACACTGGTAACCTGCACACAGAGACAGACACAGGTCAGGGCCTCCACCTCACACTGGTAACCTGCACACAGAGAGAGACAAAGGGTGCAAAGAAAAGGGGATGAGAGGGACGAAAATGCAGATGAATCAGTGAGAGGGAGGGATGAGAGGGAGATGAGAGGGAGGGATGAGAGGGACTGAACATTCAAAGTGACTGTGAATTGTGAAAAGTGGAAATAAAAAGCTTCTTTGTTGGGGTGCCCACATAATGCAGTGCAGTGCAGTGCATTCCCTGCCTACCAACATACATGAGGGTTGCAGGTTCGAGCCTCCGTATTACCTCCAGGCTGGTCGGGGCGGTTTCCAAATTCCAATCATGGAAGTTGGAAACCCTCATTAGTGTTGTGCTTGCACCCGTGTTTAGCCTGCCTTTTCGACACAAAATGGCCCCCATGAAAAGGGTCTATTGGTCAAGTACATTTGGGATTGGGGGTAGGGGGGGCACCCCAAAAAGAAAAAAGCTGATTTGTTGTTGGTTAGTATCAGGTGGTTTATCTGAGAAGATCAGATTGAATAGAGAATAGAGCAGAATAGCGTTCAGGTGATCAGAGTGAGAAGATCAGATTGTATACAGAATAGAGTAGAATAGCGTTCAGGTGATCAGAGTGGATATGTGACCTAGCTTCAGAAGGATTTTCCTCCATCGAGTGCTGACCTCTCGTCTGGCATAACGCAGCATGTGTATGTCATAATTCAGCTTCTCCCATTCCTACACACACACACACACACACACACACACACACACACACACACACACACACACACACACACACACACACACACACACACACACACACACACACACACAACCATTAAACAAACAAACAAAAAACATTTTTGTATCAAGATGAGCATTTGAAATCACACAACCACAATCAGAAATTTACTATTACAAGTGGTAAAGAGAAGGTAGCTAGAGAGGGAGAGGGAGCTAGTTGAACATTTGTCAAGAAGCCAATCAATCAACCAATCAATCAATCAATCAATCAATCAGCCAATTAATCAATCAATCAGAACTCCCTGAGAATTTAGGCTATTGTGATAGTGAATATTCCATCCAGTGTGACTGGTTTTACTGTAACTGCGCATTAAAAACAAATTTGCAGCAACATTTCCCCCCCAGTTTTTGGCCACTATATAAAACTAAAAGATGCCAAAGCAGTTAGAACAGGACAGTGAAAACAGTACTGGTGTCACAATTGTAAGGCAGATTTTGTTTCCACAAATGTGTACAGGATGAGATAAATAACCTCAACATGCAATGATCCAGAGCAGAATCTTTCAAACTGCCATGTCCCACACTCCCACTTTGTTTATTTCTTCTTTTGTTTTACGTTGAAATTTTGCTCCAGAGCTTGATTGTCTTTTTAGCATTAATGCAACTGACGCACGCTCTTAGGTTGACTGTCCTAATATTAAAAGAAGTCTCACAACATGGATTGATTGAGTGAATAAGGCCACATGACATCAGTTCTCTTTGAATGGGCAGCAGCCAGTCTGTTGGCCTACATCTCCACCAGGGAATTCAATTAACCACACACTGTCCCCACTGTGTCCACTGAGTATGATGCCTGCCTCACATTGTTTATTTAGCACACTCACACTCTGCTCAGAGACATACAGTACAAATAGTCTGTGAGTGATGGACCATTTCCTTTCAATCTGCGTGTAAATACAGTAAGACACATTACAGACATGACGTAAAAACACGCGCCTGCTCTTACAAAATGGTTGTTGGGATGGAGGTGAAGCAGGGAATATAGTTTAAAGTGATAAACTATCTTAAGTCCAATGTTTTGCAACGAGCCTCCCTCAAAGGTACTTTGGTCAAGTCATTAAGCTTGTTTTTGGCTGCGCTCAGACCGAAGATGCAAAGCTGCTACTCAGATAATCTCATTCTGTCCTCAATTATAATAAATTGACATTTGCTGACACACACACACACACACACACACACACATGCACACGCACACACGCGCGCGCGCGCACACACACACACACAGCATGCTATACACTTATTCACAATCAACGGGAACCCAATAATTTTCACACAACATCAAAAGCAGGTCGTTATTAGGCTTTTCTGAAATAATGAATGCATGAAAGAACCACATTGGAAATAAGGTTTTGTAAATGTATTGTGTTAGCTGGGACGAGTTTGTAGTAGCATTTTATAGTCTTTGAATGAGGCCACTAAAATATCCTGTGCTTCTATTCTTGCGTTTACACTAAAATTAGTATTGAGAAGGCTGTCAAATAAAAGAGAGATAAAACAAAATCACATAGGGATCTGTTGTTGAAAAATCTCCATGAACGTGTTAAATGTCATATCAGTTTTCAGGCTATCTTCATGGCCTCATTCAAATGAATGGGAAATAAAAATGTGAAGGCTACAAACTCGTCCAGCTGCATCTGATCTTGGTAATAAGTTTATATTCTGGTTTTCATGGAGCTCAAGTGCCGAATAACCCGCTTGTTAGAACTAAGTGGAATATTGCCTTAATGCATGACTGATGGCTGTGTATCATTTTTGATTATCATGGTCTGGGTGAATACTGTCTTCTGATTGGCCGACAGGCGTGCATTAAAACCATTTATACCATGGTCTGCATGAATACTCGTTTCTGATTGGCCGGCAGGTGTGCATTAAGTAAGGGATAATGTATTGTGAGCCGGTGATTACTGGCGAAATAATGACCGACAGGTGAATGATTGAGCCCGACGCGCAGCGGAGGGCTTAATCATTCACCTGAAGGTCATTATTTCCAGTAATCACCGGCTCACTATACATTATCCCACTTAGAACACGGCCTACAACTAAATTATTTCAGTAATCTGACAAAAATAATTATTCAAATAGATTTTTTAATAGCGTTTTCAACGACAAAGCGGTTTCATTCGTAATTGGCACACAAGACACCACAGCTGCAACTGGTTGGCCTAATTAGTAGTGTCTGCAGACAAAATGCTCTTATCAACTGATTAATCCAGGTGTGGCAGAGCAGCGGTCGGTTGTCGAGAAATAATGACCGGTGAATCTTGTTGATTGACCAATCAGAATCGAGTATTCGAGAGAGCCGTGTTCTAAAACTGTTTAATGCACACGTAGTCCGGCTCAAGTCTAATCACATGTTGTAAATTCATCTGCTGCTACCCAACCTGCACAGCTGTTTAATCAAGCAGCACACTAAACGTTGTTCAACTCGCTATCTCAGCTTCTCTGAGCTGAGTGGACTAGCTTCCCTGCACCATAAACCATATCATCTGTCAACATCTGTGAACTGTCAACTGTGGGGATCTGAAATCCAAGAAACACACATTGAACTATTCTCCTCTGGTCCTCATCACTCTAATCGGTGTCCCACTTGGCAGGCTTGAAGAGTACCGTAACAAATCCATCAGTATTGTACAACTTGTTATTACCCCTTACTTATCAAACAAACAAATAAACAATCAAAATATTAGATTACATACAGTGACAAACATTTGTGATCGTGCAAAAGTTCACATTAATTATTAAAACATCCTGAAATCACATGTGCCATGAGGGCTAAGCCAGGTGAAGTCCATTTCAGTCTGTTAAATGTGCTGATGTGAAAACGAGGCAAAACCCAATGGAGTCGACATGAGAGTGTTTCAAAAGCTTTCTTTGGGTGCATTCGGAAATAGCACTCCGAGCGCCCAGAGAGCACTCTGGCACAAACTGGACTGTTCGTAAATTTGGAGCGCTGTTGGAATACAGCGTTGGGTTATTCAGAGCGCTACACTCTCAAGAGATGATGAACTGCTAAAATGGTTAAAAAGCACAGGGGAAGAGAAGGGATGAGAGGAGCTGAGAGCAGATAAGAGTGAGCTGTTTGTATGTATGTGTAGCAGTTAGATAACTGCTAACCAGTAGCATGTGTTTCTAAAACGGACTCGTTCGTTAATTCCTACAGAAAGAGCACACTCTGCCTCTTTGAACAGCCGCACTCTCATTTTCGTGCCGAGCATCAGATTGGTTTCCTGAACTTTGTCATCCATCATGTGTCTGATGTCCTGTGCTCTTATTGGATAATGACATTACAGAGCAGAGGTGAACACATGACTGGGACTGCTGTTTGAGGTAACAACGTAAGCCAAAGTACTCCTGTATTGTACAGATGATGAAAGTGCAGACTGTACTGTAAGCTTTCAAATGATGTCATACATCAAATTATGTCATAGTCATACATCACTGAAATCTGAAAATAGTTGAAGAAAATGTACAGGGGCGTCATGCAAACCACAATTCTGAGGGGGCAACATTTGGCGAAGGTCGCCCGCGGCAGCGAAAAATTTCGTCCGTTTTCCTAAAATGTTGGCCGTTTTGATGCCAGATTTAGAGGAATATCTAATTTTAAATTAACATTAGATTAGACTGTTGTGATGTCATTATTCCGTTTTAACCATCACCAACCATATGGGGAGAGCGGTGCCTCCCAACTATGCGGCGGCGCTACACTTGGCGTCGCGCACCGCTCGAATTTGCCACCTTGCGCTGCGCTCAAAGTTCAAAATATTTCAACTTTGACCTATAGCCTACTTACCACTGACCTCTCTCCGCTCTACCTCGCGGTGAGAGAAGAGAAGATCGCCTATCATGTGGAGGCAGCTTTAGGGTTAAGAGCCTTGCTCAAGGGCACCTCAGTGGTGATAACAAGTGAGGGGCAAGTGCTGCTTTTTCACTTCCCCCACCCAGATTTACCCTGAAGTTTAGTTCAAAATTCAAAATGGTGAAGTGAACGTGAGCGATTTCATTGGAAGCTGTGTGAACTGAACTTGGAGCTTGCTTTTATGTGAACTTGCACAACAGTGGACAGCAGCAGTCTGACTCCGGCTTGTTCATTTGTCACAGAGAAGTGGAGACAGTCAATGTAATCTGTAATGCAAGCCAGTGTGTTCATAACTTACATTGAGATATGATCGTAAGCTGAAAACAGTATAAGCTTCTCGACGAGCATTCATGCATGTGGTGAATCTATCAGCCAATCCCAATTCTTTTCTTAACCCTCAATCTTAACCCTCAAGCTCAACCCTCAATCTTAGTAGCCCTCAAAACTAAGTGTTAAGGACTATTTTGCGACTTTAAAATGGGACACCCCTTAAAGGCAGATACGTCTTCAGACTGTGGGGGGCAGCAATACGCCAAGCTCCGTCCAGTCTGTCAATTCAAAAGAAGAGGAAAAAAGCATCCCTACAAATGTAAGTATTTCCTTGTAGATGTAGAAATTACGATAACCATTGTATTATCTTAGTTTAAATGTCATTTTATGGATTACCGTTTTGGAGCCTAACACAATTGTTGTTGCTATCGATAGTTAGTAGCCGTGCTGGTGCGGTCAAGCCATATTATTATTATTATTATATTATATTATAACATTGCTAACGTTGCAACGTAGCCGACACGGTCACCAGTTAAACCGAAACATGTTATCGGCACTGCTGGATGTTGTAACTACTGACTACCGTGTTCATGTGATAATAGTTTGCAGCCCAGGCTTTTTATCTAATGATCTATCGTTAGATGAGATAACACTAGCCCGGTCATCTTACAAAAATGTCGGTGCGTAGGCTGTATCTTGATAAAACAACTCAACAACGACATTACCACTGAGAATTATGGCATTTCGTAACAATGTAGCCATTGTTAGGTCCCTGGCATTTATCGCTTTTATTATCTTATTGTTTTTAGTCTCTTATCTTTCTGATTTTAATTGCCATATGCATTTTGTATTACTGTATGTTGCCTTCAATTAGTATTTTTGCACTTTACCTATTTATATTTGTGCACTTTGATCCCCCGCCTGTGAAGCACTTTGATTCGGCTGCTGCTGTATGTAAATGTGCTATATAAATAAAGTTGACTTGACTTGACTTGAATGTTAACAATGTTATAATATAATATAATAATAATAATATGGCTTGACCGCACCAGCACGGCTACTAACTATCGATAGTTAGCAACAACAATTGTTGTTGGGCTCCAAAACGGAAATCCATAAAATGACATTAAACTAAGATAATACAATGGTTATTGTCATTTTTACATCTCTATTAACAAGGAAACTTACATTTGTAGGGCTGCTTTTTTCCTCCATTCGCCTCCATCTTCCATCTGAATGGATCTCTGATGACACGCAACGGATTCTGGGATCACACTCACTGCCAAGGGTGGTCCTGGAAAATCTTAAAACTGAGGGCCATACAGCCCTTAAACTCTACCCTTAATTTAACACTTGAGAATCGGGACAGCAGTAGCACTTCGCGGGAGCGCGGATTTTTGAGACTGAGGGTTCAGATTGAGGGTTAAGATAGGAATTGGGATTCACACTGTAGTAGCTGAGTCCTGCCTTGATTAAATTATATCTGACGTCCATCTTGGCCTTAACGAGCTGTGGACAGAGCTGAGCTTTATTCATTTTCTCTACACATTTATCTTGTATTTTCATGGTACTTCAGGGTAGTTCATGCTACTTTTTCTCCCACTGTGTGTGTGTGTGTGTGTGTGTGTGTGTGCGTGCGTGTGTGTGTGTGTGTGTGTGTGTGTGTGTAAGTCTCTGTGTGTGTTTGTGCGTGCGTGCGTCCGTGCGCGTGTGTGTGCGTGTGTGTGTGTGTGTGTGTGTGTGTGTGTATGTGTGTCTGTGCGTATGAGTGCGTGTGTGTGTGTAAGTCTCTGTGTGTGTTTGTGCGTGCGTGCGTGCGCGCGTGTGTGCGTGTGTGTGTGCGTGCGCGCGCATGTGTGTGTATGCTCTCTCTCTCACCTCTGTATCTTTGGCCGCCTGGTCTCTCATGCTGATGAAAGCCTCTAACTCTCTGTCTGATTCCTGCCTCATGGAAGGGGCACTAGCCGGTCTGTTGCCAGTGGCCCAAGGGTCCACAGTGTTCCTCTGGCTCTGCGGGATGTCCCAAGGGTTCCACGTCGACTGCTGCGGCCCAAAAAGGCTCTCCTCGCCCAGGTCACTGTCGCTGGACTCGCTGGGTACCCGGTCCGGTGGCCTGGAGGCTCTGGTCCTCTTCAGACTGGAGAGAGAGAGAGAGAGAGAGAGATATGATGAGTAACTGGTTCAAAAGCAATATAATACTATATTGAAGCTCATCAAGTTCTGTTTGATTCTATTATATTCAAATAAATGAAGGTCTATGGCAAAATTTCACATGACTTGAAGGTAGCCTATCCACCTTATTTTTGAATGCCCCACTGTAAAAAATAATTGTGGGAACAAGGTCCGGTTTAACGTGACTCATTGTTGCAGCTTACAACAATGAGTCATGCAGGCTTGTTCTGGAGCCTTTGTACTCGGCTGCAGACCCGAATTATAAACCGGAAGCTGGAGTCCGTTATAAAAGTTATAAATATAGTCACGTTATAAACAACTAACCAACACTGCGGGTCCGTATGGAAACAGTGTTACTCAAAATGTTTAAAAGTTAAATCAATTTGGTCATTCAGTCGTTTTACTGCCATGTAAAGTAACTATTACGCTAGCCGTTAGCATTAGCCACAGTAGCCGACTACCCACAATGCATTACGTTATCCCAGCACCCGAACGACACGGCTGTAGAGCAGAATGGCTCTGCTGTAAAATCCTCATAGACATTTTTTTTGTCAAGTTAAAACAGTGTAAAAATTACACCGGAAGCGGAAGGAGCACCCACCAGGCATCATGGCAGCTAGAAATAAGGTGGATAGGATTGTCTGCATGGTCAGTCCATCACAGCAGGAAGGAGTGCTTGTCTTACCGTAAAATGGCTTTCTTCTCCTCTCTGCTGTGTTGCACATAGTGACAGCAGCAGGCGGTATAAGCAGCCCCCATTGGCCCGTCCCAAAAGTTCTCAACGATGGATCTCAATCATTCGAAAGACGATCGAACAGCAGCGACACCTCGGCTCGGCGAGTCGCTCCGGACCTTTGCCGCAATCGCAGCCTCTTGATTTGGGATCGGCTTTCCAACACGAAAAGTCCTCATTTGCAAAATGTGCCAAAGATTAGAGGCAATTTGCTAACTTGTTTTGTGCTGCGTCGCCTTCTCTCTCTCCCCATCCTGCCCTGAGTAAGAGGCCACAGGCAATTACATTATCCACGTGAGTCGGTAAAGGGGACGACAACAACACACACACACACACACACACACACACACACACACACACACACACACACACACACACACACACACAGACACAGACACAGACACACACACACACACACACACACACACACACACACAGACACACACACACACACACAGACACACACACACACACACACGCGCGCGCGCGCGACAGTTCAGGGATGAATGGCACATTTATTCGGCAGCTCCTGATGGTGCAGTATGCAGCATGAGAGAGACACAGCTTTACACTGCAGGCTCACAGCACACAGATGAGTTCGATGCCCCGCCTGTGGCACTAGGAAAATATATGTTTTTTACTGGTAATTTTGCCACTTTTAGTATGTTCAAGAGTAGGCCTACTATATAGGCATAGAAAGATGTGTAGTAGGCCTACATGTGAGCAGTAACATTTTTGAGTGACAAGTCTGTCAGATGCCTCACTGATTTTGTCCCTAGCACTTTCCTAAGTAAACCTACAGAAGGCCACGTCCTTGTGTGGTGGAGGAGCAGAGCCTCCCTATAAACAAACTAAGCAGCTGCTTAGGGCCCCGCAGCCCCTGTGGGAAGAAGATGGCAGAGGTCTGCTTTTGACCAGCTCTCACACGCTCAATTCTTAAGCTAGAGCTGAGCTTATTTGCGGCAGAAAGAAGAAGAAGAAGAAGAACTAGACGGACAAACCCGTCTTTATTTGTCACACGACAACCCAACACATGCATGCGGCCACACACACACACACACACACACTCATGCTGACGTTGGCCGGTGAAATATCGTCTCTGCATTTATCCCATCCAGGCGTCGTGTCCTTCCTCCGGTGGGCAGGCCAGGAGAAGTGGGCAGCTTTCTTATGTACAGCGCCCGGGGACCAACTTCAGTTGTAGTCGTGACTGGTCAGATGATTCTGCATGCAGATCTTCTGCATGTTTTTTAGTGGGGGTTCATACCGATGTTGTATGGAGGAACCCCTGGGGAGCACGGGGAGAACATGCAAACTCCATACAGAAAGGCCCTTTTGAGGAGATGGCCCAGCTGGGCAGTGGGCACCTGAGGATATGGGGGGGGGAACACGCCTTCGGCGCCCACAGCGTCCCAGGCGGGAATCGAACCCAGGACCTTCTAGCTGTGAGGCGACAGCTCTACCGCTAAGCCACCGTGTCCCCCTAGACAACCAGAGATCCAGAAGAATAGGTAGGCACCACCAACCGATGTTAGACTATAGCTTGTTCCATGGTAGGAGTTTAGATAACCCAATATTCATGGTAAAAGAGGTACAAACTAAAAAGTTATTTTACTTGTCTCTTAAATTCTATCTTCCCAGGAATGTTTCAAAGATCTAGAGGAAGTTCCATAAGGGAAAGGCTCTATATAATACAGTCTTTTTCTTTGCTTTAGTTCTAGGGCACGGTAACGTAAGTAGTCCAGCAGTAGCTGTTCTAGTCCTGAATGCATAAATATCAGAACAAAATCCACTTTGATCAAAGAGAACAATAGAGTAATGAGTCAAAAATATCTTCTATACATTCATTCATTCAAACACATTCCATACATTCAGGCGGTGTCTCGTCATAGACGTGTGTCGTGTGGTCAATAGGGTCAGCGTGGGGGAAATCCTCCCATTTCCCCCACGACCACGACCACACACACACACGCACGCACACACACACACACACACACACACACACACACGCGAGCGCGCACACGCACACGCACACACACACACACACACACACACACACACGTGCGCACACGCACACACACACACACACACACACACACACACACACACACACACACACACACACACACACACACACACACACACACCTATCAAGCTGCAACCCTTCCTTACAAATGAATCAACTGTGCTCTGCAACTTTAGCAGGCAGAAGTCTTTTATGAAAATGCGTTACTCGTCATGTATTGAGTCTGTTCTCACTTTTGCTCTCATTTGATGGTTCGGCAACCTAAACCAGAGAGAGAACTCTGAGAAGAGACCTGCTAAATGGAGTAGTGAAAGTGTGCTAAGATCACTGGTACCATGACCTAAATGCTCTCAGTCACATTTATCAGAAAAGAGTGAGCAAGAAAGCTCGGGACATTCTTCAGGAGCCCCTGCATCCTCTTTTCAATGAATTCTGCCTCCCAGGTTCAGCCTCCCAAAATGTGGCAGATCCTGGCCAGCTTACCTTGTGGCATCCCCTAACCAATAGCCATAAAGCAGTTACACATAGTTATTAGTTATTAATCATAAATACACACACATCAATCCAACACAGACAGACAGGCACACAGAGACACACTCTGGCCCACTCAGCTGCGGCCTGGTTCCAGCGCTGCGCCTGCGCCACTGTCTACACAGTCACATGACCCTGTGCCACTGTCTACAGAGTCACATGACCCTGCGCCACTGTCTACACAGTCAAATGACCCTGTGCCACTGTCTACACAGTCACATGACCCTGCGCCACTGTCTACAGAGTCACATGACCCTGTGCCACTGTATACAGAGTCACATGACCCTGCGCCACTGTCTACAGAGTCACATGACCCTGTGCCACTGTCTACAGAGTCACATGAAGTTGATGAACTCTTGTTTTCGCTGTGGTAGTCAAAACATGCTGAGTGCATGATGTGCCCCGCCTATAAAATATAATGTCTTTGACTGTCTGTTAATCGTTACTGTATTCCTGTAAATCTCTAAGCTTTCAAGATGGGTGCAGTCTCTTTGCAAAGATATGTGTAGGTGAAATACATTGATATGAGATGACTTCAAGACTCCTGGCAAAGTTATTTGATCTCAATATGGCACTGTATCTTTGGCTCAGTAGAGAGGTGCTGGTTATGTCAGGAGGAGAAGAATGCATTGTTAAATTCCATTCTACATCACTCAGGAAAGTATGGGAAAGACTACAGCCACCCAGGCTATGGACTGTTCTCGCAGTAGGAGCATCCGAGCACAGACTACCAGACTCAAACAGGCCGTCAGGCTTTTCAACCAGCAACATTCATCTCAGTGATCACAGATCACATGATCACCTCGATGTAGTAGACACTTCCTAAAGTACATTAAATCTACAACACCAAAAATCATTGTACATATATCAGCACTCCTACACTTTATATTTCTAAATATTTATTACTTATTACTGTCCATATTTCCCATCTTTACTGGCTCTGGAACTGCTCTTAATACTATTTTGCTATTCTTTACCCTTATTTGTGACTTTTTGCTTTTGTTTTTATACCTACTACCACTACGTCATAGTTGTTGCTTGTCTTGTCCTAAGAATTCCATTGTTCAGAATGACCATGTGTTCTACTGTGTATTTGCTAGATAAAAAACACTTTGAACTTTTATATTGTAGACACCCAACAGACCTTGTATTCAAAGCACCTGTCAGAACAACCAACTGTTAATACATAACTGATTTGCTTATCTCCCTAATAATACCATGTTTATAGCTGATATATATATTATTTACACCCTACTAAATAACCAGATACAGCTTTCCAAGTATTGACAACAGCGGGCAGAGTTGGGCTATAAAGCTCTGGAAACACTCCTTTGTCAGCAGAGGAGATAAGACAGCCAAGGTCACCTGCCTGCACAGGTGAATGAGGCTGTTAACGCTGTAGATGCAGAGAGGACAGAGGCAACAGAGGCAGGATTAGGAGTGCAAGTCTCTTTACTGGACTGAGAAGGGCAAAAATACAAAACTATAAGCACGTCTACCACCCCCGGGGTGGGATAACATCAACTTTGCCGGCTAACCGACATGGCAGGAGCTAAACAGTAATAACAAGGAAAATACTCCCACACAAGGAGGCAAAAACTCTGAAGTTCACTTTCTCCCACAAAGAAAGGCAGAGGAAGACTCTCTCCCGTAGAGAGAGAGAGGCAGAGGAAGACAGATCATACCTGGTGAGGGAGAGCCACACAGGTGCAGATCATACCTGTTGAGGGAGAGCCACACAGGTACATGCAATTCAGTTCAAATAGACAGATGGTGAGAGTCACACATTGCTGCTGCCTGGGAGTGGCCAAGTCGCCCCTCAGCCACACTGGGTGGGACATATTCACCTTATGTAGAAGAGACAGTCTGGCTTGAGAGACATAACAGGAAGTGTAAACACAATCGGAAGTTCTGATTGTGTTTACACTTCCTGCGACTCATAAACCTAGTCTGACGCATATGTGAGACAAACTAGGTTTGACCAGGTGAGTCAGACTAGTTTGAGCAGGTAAATCAGCCGGTGTTTTGACTAGGAAGTCGTGACACAATGGGTCAAGTGGGCGGGGCTACATAAGGTGAACTGCTACAGTAGGTGGCTGGTGGCAGAGCTACAGCTGCTGGGGCAGTGACAACAGAGAGGCAGGCTAAGTAGGCTACTGAGTCAAGTGTCTGAGTGATAAGGAGAGTGACAGCGAGGACGAGCAAATGGAGAAAACAACATGGGCAGTGGTTTTGTTCCTGCTGGTTTTAAATGATGGTTTGACTTCTAACAGGTGAGTTTTGTAGAGTTTCAGCAAAGAGAAACAAGAAGCACTGCAGTTTGATTTATTATTGTTGTCGCCACTGTTTGCCAGGTAATTTGTTAAAGGAACAGCTCACCCTAAAATCCAAAATACATAATCCCTCTCACCTGTAGTGCTATTTATCCATCTATATCGTTTTGTGTTAGTTGCCTGAGTTTTGGAGATATCGGCCACAGAGTTTCTGCCTTCTCTCCAATGCACTCAAATGCCAAAGAAATACATTTGATAAACTAAACAGCAATGTCTCTTTCCAGAAATCATGACCCCGTTACTCAAGATAATCCACAGACCTTGTTATGAGCAGTTTCATGGAGGAACTATTATTTTGGCCGTACTACACCCGCTGCTGCTAGCTAGTTCCTACATGAGACTGCAAAAAGAAAATAGTTCCTACATGAAACTGCTCACAACAACGTCTGTGCATTATCTTGAGTAACCGGGTCATGATTTCTGGAAAGAGACAATGCTGTTGAGTTTTTCACATGTATTCTCTTGGTGCTTCGAGCACCACAAGCCGAGTGCCATCCAGTTCCATTGTATTGGAGAGAAGGCAGACATCTCTGCGGCCGATATCTCCAAAACTCAGGCAACTATCCCAAAACGATATAGATGGATGGCAGGTGAGAGGAAAAATATGTATTTTTAATTTTAGGGTGAGCTGTCCCTTTAAGACTTAATGATGCTACAGGATACATAGCCTAAGCCCTAAGCTGTTTTGTCTAGAATAGTTGGTCCATAATCACATATTCAAGTGCACCACCCACACCTTCCCCTCAGATCAATGTGTTTCAATATTTACACATTTGTTTGGTTACTGATGCCTATAAGCAATAGCTCATGACATAGGCCGTGGTATATGCTCATTATACCACACCTATAAGGGTCGTGCTTCACCTGACGCCGGAGGATTTTAGGATTTTATCTTGTTTTGTAAAGCACTTTGTAACCTTGTTTTGGAAAGTGCTATATAAAAAGATATTATTGTTATTATATTATTATATTTATATTATTATTATTATCGTCATTATTATTGTGATTATTATTATTATTATTATCATCATTATGATTATGATTATGATGATGATTATTATATTCAATGTTTACACTTACTACCTACAGCTGACAATGACCCCAGAAAGGGGTGCAGAAAGTATATATAGTTTTATCCATGAGTCTAAACCTGAGCTACACAATATACACACTTTTGTCATATTATAGAAACATATGAGATGATTGTGATACCATTACCTTGACATTTCGTTTACAGTTACAGCTTTGTGGAGGGACATGACTACAACGTATACCACCCTATGAGTGCGGTAAGAGAAGCAGCTTTACTGATCTCACAAAGCACAGAGGCAGATGTCTAAATAGTTGTTGTAGTAGAGTAGGGTTCATTTGGAAAAACAGGTCTGTTTATATTTTATTATCCCTTTATATATATATGTATATATATATATATATATATATATATATATATATATATATATATATACCGTATATACATTAAATTAATAATATATATTATTTCCATTTCCTGATCATTTGCACATCACATCAATAATGTTTTTATGTGCACAACAGTAGGCCTCAGGTGTTGTTTATTAATTTTAAGAATGGAATTTATCTGTTTTTGCAAATGAACTCTTAGGCCATGTTCAGACAGGAGGCCAAATCCGATTTGTGAACTTTAATGACCTATTGATGATTCTATCCAGATTGATTTTATGAGTCTGGACGCTCCAAGTCTGATTTGTGTCACTTGTCCCAAACCACATATGGAGGTAGTTTCCAATCTGCTTTCGACTGATGTGACTTCAGTGTGGACGTGCTGATCACCTAAATCAGATTTGTGGCAGTGCGGACACACTCCCAAATCAGATCAAGATCAATCAAGATAATGACTTTAGCAGCAAATCGGATTTGCCTGTAATGTGAACATGGCCTTATATAAAAACAAAAAATTGTATGCTTATTATGTGCATGGCTAATGCAGAGCTTAGGGGTAGGCAGACGTTAACACTCAACTGCTACAGTTCAGTTACAGTTGCTACAGTTATATCTTTGAGGAAATCGACACATACAGTATCTCTCTCTGCTTCTTTGTTAGAAAGTATACTCTCTCTCTCTCTCTCTCTCTCTCTCTCTCTCTCTCTCAATAGATATACAGATGGATGGAGGATATGGAGAGAGTGAACCCAGATGTGGTCTCCTCTACCGTCTATGGACGCACCTCTGAGGAAAGGAACATCACACTGCTAAAGGTATTTGACGTGGTTTCTGGGGAGAGACATTCTCATCGGGGACATCATGGTTGCCAAATGTGGGAGACATGAGTGTGGTATGTTTTAGTCACAAAGTGTGTAAGGTGTGGTGAAAATGTTACAAACTGGGCTGCATTAACCACTGTGATCATCACTACATTGGGAACTCCAAGATTCAAGATTCACTTTAATAGCCACATAAGTAATCAGATTACAAATGAGGAATTTGATTCAAGATTCAAGATTCACTTGAGGGGGGGGGGCTTGATAAAGGTGAGAGCTTTGACTCCACAGTGTCAACATGGACACTCAGTGATGGGAACTTGGGAACTCCAACTGTATTCTTGGACTATATTATATGGGCCCTTTTGTTACTCTGTTTAGTTGTGTTAAATTGTTAAAGATCTATATCTTGTGCCTCTCCAGCTGGGCCTGGAGAACCCAGAGGGCCGGGAGAAGAAGGCCATTTGGATGGACTGTGGTATTCATGCTAGGGAATGGATCGCTCCTGCCTTCTGCCAGTGGTTTATCAAAGAGGTTCACACACACACACACACACACACACACACGCACACACACACACACACGCACGCACACACACACACACACACACACACACACACACACACACACACACACACACACACACACACACAAAGGTGCACACACAAGGAGGCACATTGCAGGCATAGATACACATATTAGTTTACAAACACACACTGACACTATCATTTTAAATGTTTCCTTTTACAATGATTTCCTCCCAGATTCTACAGACATATAAAACCAATGAGAAGGTGACCCAACTGCTGCAGAACCTAGACTTCTATGTTACTCCTGTGCTCAATGTGGACGGTTACGTTTTCTCCTGGACCAACGAGAGTGTGAGTCCACCTCAGCATTCATTCATTTCTTTCAGCTCATTCTGTTCATTTCATTTCAGTACAATTCAGTTAGCAGCACTGTCAATGTGATCATTGCAGCCAGCCTGTTGAAAAACCCTGAATTATTGCATGTTCTTTGTTGTAGAGATTACAGCCTAATCAATGGGGGCTTTGACTATAAACCTAAGTGACTCTAACCTTGGTGCCTGCGTGTGCGCTTTCCCTGCAGACTCGTCTGTGGAGGAAGTCCCGGTCCGTCCCCCCTCCAGGCTGTGACTGTTACGGGGTTGATCTCAACAGAAACTTCAATGCCAACTGGGGAAGTGAGTTGTTTCAAATCAAGACAGGATCATAATTATGAGCCCTCAATGATCCCCAGGTGATATTGCGTGGTGACATCAGGTGATATTGCGTGGTGACATCAGGTGATATTGTGTGGTGACATCAGGTGATATTGCGTGGTGACATCAGGTGATATTGCGTGGTGACATCAGGTGATATTGCGTGGTGACATCAGGTGATATTATGTGGTGACATCAGGTGATATTGCGTGGTAACATCAGGTGATATTGCGTGGTGACAGGTGATATCAGGTGATATTGCGTGGTGACATCAGGTGATATTGCGTGGTGACATCAGGTGATATTGCGAGGTGACAGGTGATATTGCGTGGTGACATCAGGTGATATTGCGTGGTGACATCAGGTGATATTGCGTGGTGACATCAGGTGATATTGCGTGGTGACATCAGGTGATATTGCATGGTGACATCAGGTGATATTGCGTGGTAACATCAGGTGATATTGCATGGTGACATCAGGTGATATTGCGTGGTAACACAGGTGATATTGCGTGGTGACAGGTGATATCAGGTGATATTGCGTGGTGACAGGTGATATTGCGTGGTGACAGGTGATATTGCGTGGTGACATCAGGTGATATTGCGTGGTAACATCAGGTGATATTGCGTGGTGACAGGTGATATCAGGTGATATTGCGTGGTGACAGGTGATATTGCGTGGTGACAGGTGATATTGCGTGGTGACATCAGGTGATATTATGTGGTAACATCAGGTGATATTGCGTGGTGACAGGTGATATCAGGTGATATTGCGTGGTGACAGGTGATATTGCGTGGTGACAGGTGATATTGCGTGGTGACATCAGGTGATATTGCGTGGTAACATCAGGTGATATTGCATGGTGACATCAGGTGATATTGCGTGGTAACACAGGTGATATTGCGTGGTAACATCAGGTGATATTGCGTGGTAACACAGGTGATATTGCATGGTGACATCAGGTGATATTGCGTGGTAACACAGGTGATATTGCGTGGTGACATCAGGTGATATTGCGTGGTGACATCAGGTGATATTGCGAGGTGACAGGTGATATTGCGTGGTGACATCAGGTGATATTGCGTGGTAACATCAGGTGATATTGCGTGGTG
>NC_139627.1:44845438-44917938 GCF_964638095.1 Poromitra crassiceps | reverse complement strand
TGCCCTTTCCAAGCTACTTACAGTAACTTTTGAGTGTTAATCCCAGTCTTTAAAAAATGCAAGTAATATTTTAATAGTATTATGTAACTTAACTAAGTGATATTGCAGGTGAGTTCGGTCACTTGCTACCAGAGGAGCAGATCCAGCCGGCCTGCCAGGAGGCGTACGCAGGAGCTCTCTCCATCATCACGCACGTTCACAACAAGGCCTTCAACATCACCACCACTAACGCCGCTGTCACCCCTGTTACTGGGGTTGCTATGACGATGATGATATGGAGCACTATCATGGGGATGTGTCTCACCACAGGGGTGTTGGTGTAGGACAATAAAGATGCAGGTTTAGCCCTAGAGATTTAGGATAAGGGATCCAGTGGAGAAACGTTGCCAATGGTTTTGGCAAGCATTCTATTATAGAATTTCTATATGGCTGGATAATTAAACATTTGGGGTTTTATTTTTTTATTTTGAGATACTTTTTATTTCCCTGTATACATAACATGACTCATGTCATGTATTTATATCTGACAAAGAGACACTATTATCATCACCACCACCACCACCACCACCATCATCATCATCATCACTACTCATTATCTGCATGAAATTGATAACCTTTATTCCCAGTGTATAGTGCCTGAAATCCTACATTCCTAATATGTTAACTACCACATTTCACTATTGATAAAATACTTCTATTTTGATTGGATGGGTTGATATAAAGACCATTTGTACACTGAATAAAAGGAAGGGACAGACTGGAAAACCCATCCCTAAAATGACTAAAACAAATGTTTACATTAGGTTTGTTCAACCCAAAATTAACTGTAATGTGTTTTTGACTGACAAACTATAACATAACTGTTCAGAAAATTGCAGTAGGGGGCAGTATAGTCCAACTTTTTTCACATCACACAATTCCTCTACAACTTCACTCTGTTTTCTCTAATATCACTTAAAGTCAATGCTTTCCTTTGTATCTCAGGGAATATGAATGTATATTCTTTAATGTTGTGTATTTTTTAAATATTGGAGTGGCAGATGAATCACTCGGTTAAATGCATTACATTATTAGTCAATTTTATGAATTCACCATCAAGTAAATGTACGATACGAGTTTAGGTTACTCTCCTGGCAGTGAGTTATCTCCACAACTACGAACATCTGGCTGACGCTATCGGCTGATTTCAGCCATCAGGCCCGAAAGACAAAAAAACAAACAGGTTTACCATAATTTTGTTTCAACTGATTCTTGGCCATGACTTCTGACATGACATGACAACTGACTTTGTGTGTGTGTGTGTGTGTGTGTTTGTTTGTTTGTGTGTGTGTGTGGGGTGGGGGGGGCAGTTAAAAAATATTTTGGGGGCAACTTTTGCCCCCACTGTCTAAAAACTGGGGGCATTTACAAAAATTTTGGGGCACTTGGTTGCGACCTCCCCACCCTGGACTCCATATACACCTCCCGAACCATCACCTGTGCCTGTAAGATCATTAAGGACCCCTCCCACCCAGCCCACCCCCTGTTCCAGCCCCTACCCTCAAGGAGACGCTACAGATCAATTCCCACCAAAACCACCCGCTTCAAAGACAGTTTATTTCCCACAGCCATACGGACTCCATCATTGTATCCTGTATTTATTGTTGGAAGTGGTAATGGTGTAACTGTCTAATTGTCTAAATGTATCAATGTCCTGTTTCCATGTTATGTCAGAGCTACAACATCATGTACTGAAACTAAATACCACCAACTGGTTGCGTGGCAATAAAAATATCTGAATCTGAATGTAGCTAAATTCCTATGCTGTGTGCGTGCGCGTGTGTATGCCTCGTTTGAACATCCCACATTTCCATTGTGGAATTGTGATGAAAAAGGTTGTCACACAGTGGTTATTATCTATTGGCCTAATCTCTATACACTTCGCCAAGCAATCACACCTTCAATTGATTACATTATCCAATCAGATGAATCGGTCCAATCGGATAAGACGGTTCCATGGGAGTGGGAGGGGTGGAAACCCCCTCTTTGACATCAGATAGGTGTTGTGTGATTGAATATTTGATAAACCTGGGTCGGTTCAATTTTTGTCCCACTGATGTCACAATGTCGATGACATCAGTAGTATATAAATGGGAGCTAGGGCTCTATCTAGGCATAGGCATTGTGACATCAGTAATGATATAATAGGCATTGTGACATCTCAGTGACAGTGATTTAATCAGTGATGTGAAGTTAAGCAATCATGCATGCCAATAGAGCAGGCAATTGTGCACTGCGAGGCCATGCAGCTGCCAAGCTGCGGCTGAGCTGCGTGCGGCGAGCCTAGGGTTTGGGGGGCCGATACCTGTTAACATGTATGTTAATTCTGATGCCATGATAAAACACTCACTTGTATTATACATTTATTTTTTTCTAAATTCTGAATTTTATTATTTAGAAAAACAGATAGTCACAATAGATAATAGTGTGCAAAGAAATATTTTTCCATACTTTTCCAGACCTGGGCCCAGTTGCACAAAGCACCTTAGGTTAGGATTTCCCTTAGGGTCAGAGTTAAGGTGTCCATAAAATAGAATCGGCTGCACAAAACACCCTTAAATCTTCTCCATAAGGTTAAACATTTTAAGGAAAACATAAGCACAAGATTTAAGGATGTTTTGTGCAGCCGATTCTATTTTATGGACCCCTTAACTCTGACTCTAATGAAATCTTAACGTAAAGGGCTTTGTGCAACTGGGCACTGGAAAACACTAAAATCAAATTCCATACTTGCGTAGGAACCCTGTTTTGAACATCAACCTGTTTCTAAATTGCAGTTTGAAGGCTAAAAAGGGACCGTGAATGAAGACTTCAAAATTACACTTAAGAAAAATACACTTCACAGCTGTATAGATGTTTTTTTTTTATTTCCCAGCATTTTTTTCTGAAACACTCCAAGAACAAGTAACAGGGGAAAATGCATGTCTGAAGAAATCGTGCATGAACACTTGGCATGGCGTATCTAAACATGTTTGTTTTTTCTCTACGTCTGTACAGGATTCACTACATGAACTACACTAACACTAGGGGAAAGGCAGAGCACTGGCCGTCAGACATCGTTTCAACATGTTACTTGCCCCTTGACCCAGGGAGAGAAAAAAAAACTAATACCAAAAAATATTCATGGCTTGGCTACCCCAGGTCCAAAGGGGTAGTCGCTCGCTTTATCAATTATCTGAAAGTTTACACACAATACATAGACTGTTCTATTCCTGTGTTCATTGGCTTAAAGTCCCTACCCGTTTAAAAAGGCAAATATATTATAAAAAAAAGTTTTCTGTTTTATATTTGCAGTTTGATTTTCTTTTAAGGATGCATATATTTGTTTCAATGTGTCATTTCAATGTGAACTTAAATAAATAGGATCCTATGAAGACAATGGCTAGATTTCTTCACCATTTTTCTTTTTTGAAAAAAGTCTACATCAAATGAAAAGCAAAATAAAGTTATTAAAAATCCCCCACCCCTCAAAAAAAAGACAAATTCCTGTTACACTAAACAAAGTGACAGAAAATACTTGTCCGAATGGAGAAAAAAAATGCCACTAATCTAATTACAAAAAGTCAATATCTATTCAATTTGTGAAACCAAATCATATCAAGGCTCATTTTTCCGTCTTTGGGGGGAAAAAGCACGCAACCAAATATGCTAGCGAGACAAAATTTCCTGTCGTCGGCAGACATATTTTGACGATTTGTTTCTGTGAAATACAAAATGTAAACATGGCAAAATAAATAGTGAAAGAGAGTGACGCAGGACCCATGCTCATGCTCAGGATCCCAACACTGTTGCATTTGTGTACAATTCCATTTGCATTGTTCAAGTGCAATAAGCATGATGACAAATTTGCTTGGATTCAAGTAACAGAAAAAAAACAACAACAAACATATACTAATGATACAAATATACTATCTTACAAGGTAGTGATATTCCCAATTTACAAAATGTACATTTATAATATCGACAAATTGGTTAAAATATTTTTGATATGCTCGATTCTGTATAGGTCCTTGTATTATGTCCCCCTCAGTGGCGGGGGGGGAGGGGGGCTGGGGCTTGCATTCGTCCTCTGGGAGGTCACGGCTTGTCACATTCACCGGTCTGATCAGAGACTGAGGGGGGGGGGGGGGGGGTGTTTGAGGATAGGGGAGAAAGAGGGAGAAAGAGGGGGGAGATGCTATGTAACCTCCATTGCCAGTGTGGTCTCTGATATTCCATTCAAAAGTCTCTCTGGCTCATGATTCTCCCTGTAAGTGACAGACAAGGGCATCAAGCTTCGTTCTTTCTTTTGATTCTCTTTACACATCATTCAGTCAGTCAATATCAAGTTGCTTTGGAAACAAAGCAAGTAAATTAGTTATGCCAATATCCACAGGTAGAGGGAGCCAAATGCAGCCTGGCATCATCAAGGCAAATGGAGAGAAAGATGGGGCTTGGATCATGGAAAGATGAGGATTCATGTTACCTCTATTGTTCTCTTATATAGTCTAGCACTCAGTTCTAGCGTGCTCGCCTGTATCCGCGTGCTCGCCTGTTGCTCAACTGAGCAACTGTGTGCCACGGAGCGGAACCCTCAGCCATCTTATTATAGTGGTGGGATGTCATATCTGTTATAATATAAGTTATCTTGCTTGGATTATTGGATTAATTTTTCACTAACCTGAACTGCTTTCGACCCACATCTGTACATCACTATGGATCATGTTGTTGATGTGCGATATCAATTGGGACTTGATGAATGCATACCTGGCCAGGCTGCCGACGGCGCTGGCGGGCGTGACCTTGGGCACGCGGTCCAGGCTGGTGGCCACGGTGGCCAGCTTTAAGGCAGACGGCGAGGGGGCGCAGGGCCGGGCGCTGTGGTGGTGGTGGGCGGGGGAGACGGCGCTCACGTGGCTCCTGTGGTTGGGGAGGGACTGCGGCGAGGAGGAAGAGTGGGCGGGGAGCAGCGGGCCTCCGGTGCCCAAAGACGACACCCGCCCCGAGACCCCCGACCCGCTGTGAGATATGCTGGTGGAGTGGGGGGGTCTGGAGGTCCCTGTGGAGGACAATTGTATATGAGTGTGGTGTCTCATTCACACAGTATGGAGTCCAAAAAGACAACGGCATAAGCTGCTCTCCGTTCCACAGTGTACATAAACAGTACTCCTGACTCCCTATTCAGGGAATATCGGTTAAGGGAACTTTCCTCCACAAAATTCCTCCATTCGGAACACCCTGCAGCCTACACACCATCACCAACACAGACATTCCTCCGTGCGACGTGCGTTAACCTGGTGATGTAAACAATACCGGCTTGCTGCTAACTACTGCAGCTAACATTAGCACTGCAAACATTTGTTTTAATATTGAAGTTACACGGCTATGCAACAAGCCAAGCCAACTTTAATTTAGTTTGCTAGTAAGGGCAACAATAGCTCCTTTCCCTAGAGTAATTGATTTAGATGATGCCTTTTTGTTTTTAGGGAACTTAAAGGGATAGTTCGGTTTGTTTGAAGTTGGGTCCTATCAGCTAGTCACATACACTAACGTAATTAGGTACAGTGTTCTGGACGCTGAGCGCAGTGTCTAACGAGATCCGGCACCCAGAGGAGCAGCCTCGCGCAGCCTCACCAGCTTTTTCTCTCTCAGTACTGGGGGTCAACAACTAAAACTATAACTGTAATTTAGCCACCTAAAACAACGCCCACCTAAACAAATCGATATCCGTGTACATGCACGCTCTATTTTGACAATTTTCAGCGCTTTACTTTTCCGCAAAACAGCAGTTTCATTCGGCACTGCTTTTTCTCCAAACCGTACAACTACCGTGTTCCTCCGCTAAAAGCCAGGTCAGAGCCGCAGCACTGGATTACTCCGCAGTTATTTGGGGGTAGGCTATTTTATTTCTCCCGGTTTGAAGACACAACAAATAGAATACACGGACAAAAATATGAGTGATTTTGATAACGAGGATGATATGCCATTCACCTTGGTGACAAGAGGATACAATTATGAACCAGAGAGAATACAGAAGAGGAACTTTTGCAGAGAGTGAACAGGCAGAGAGATGCGCCTGCTGTCTAAATGCCTGGGTGCCCTGGCTGCAAACCTTATTCACCATTCCCAGGATAAATTGTGGAAAACGACCCAGACCAGAGAGGCCAGGTGACTTGTTGTCTCTAAAGTAAGTCAGTGTTTTATCTCTCTTCTTCCTGTTTTGTAAACCGCGGCTCTGTGCTCTGTGCTGGCTTTAGCGGAGGAATACGGTGGTCGTACGGCTGGGAGAAAAAGCAGTGCCGAATGAAACTGCTGTTTTGCGGAAAAGTAAAGCGCTGAAAATTGTCAAAATAGAGCGTGCATGTACACAGATATCGATTTGTTTAGGTGGGCGTTGTTTTAGGTGTTTTAGGTGGCTAAATTACGTTTTAGTTGTTGACCCCCAGTACTGAGAGAGAAAAAGCTGGTGAGGCTGCGCGAGGCTGCTCCTCTGGGTGCCGGATCTCATTAGACACTGCGCTCAGCGTCCAGAACACTGTACCCAATTACGTTAGTGTATGTGACTAGCTGATAGGACCCAACTTCAAACAAACCGAACTATCCCTTTAACCACATACTAACAAGTGAGTCTACAGCAAACCCCTGCATGCCACCTGTGATGTGATGAGAAGCTGACCTGAACGATGGAGGACCTGTGATGTGATGACGGGTTGAGAAGCTGACCTGAAGGATGGAGGACACCGTTGATGCTGCTCTTGTGGGGTTTGTTCTCGTTGTTGACATGGCCCACTGGCGGTGCGTTGATCACAGCCGAGGCTGCAAAGTGGGCGCTAGCCGAGTCCAGAGTCTTCGACACGCACTCACTGTAGCTGGCAATCTAAAACACACAGCACAGAGGTTATTATTATTTTTTCCTTTTCATGCATTTGATGCTTTATTGCAGGGTGCCTTAAATGAAGCAAAACACAACGTGGAATGTTTTTATTTGATCATTTGGGCATTTTTACAAACACACACACTCACACACACACACACACGCTCACACCCCTCATTGTGTGTATTTTTATAAGCCATGTGATAGCATTAAATTATCATTACATTTTATAGGCAATTATTATTAACTTATAGAGCATTTTTCCATTATTATTTTATCATTTGGCTATAAACAGAAATGAGACACACGCCTTACACGCATGGGCGTGTTCAACCTCAATATCTCCAATTAGGATATTGGATGGTCTATTATCAATGACACGGCCATAGACAGACAATCTCGCATTCTTTGGTGCATACGTCTGTGGCACCGTCCATCATGGATGAGAGGTAAGGGGCAGAGGCCATTTTGTCACCGTGCACAGGCCATGTCATTTGCATAGGTTGGATTCACATTCAATCCGTTCATCATCATCAGTGTGATCTGGGGATTTGAATTTTGTGAATGGGAGTTCCTCTTTCGCTCTGTTATAGGCGGTGTTGAACTTTATCACCATTTCTTCCATCTATCCGCTGAAATGAAGTGGGGAGGGGCTGGGCGCTTCGGTTCGGGTGACGCAGCGCTTCCTGCACGTCTCGTCTTTCGCTGTGCAACGTAACGTTTCAAGCTTGTACTGTGTCGACTCGCCAACTCATTTAGATGTGCCTGCAATACACACGCACACAGCATGGCATCCCCCTCCTACCGCAACCACGGGTACTGCATTTTTGTTGAAAGGAGTACCTGTTCTTCTTTGCAGTCTCTTTCCCCCCGTCACCTGTGCTTTCACTGCAGCTGACCCATTACCTTGATCACGGTCAGAGTTAGGGATGGGTACCGAACTCGGTACTTTTACAGGCACCGACCGAAAGGGGGCGGTACTACAGAGTATCAGTTCACATGAAATCATACGGTACCTCATTTCGGTACTTGAACGCATCCGAGTAATAGAAGAGAGTGGGTAAAATAGAAAATCCGACGGAACCTTAAGGCAACACGCGAGAGCGCGTTACATCAGTACGTCACACACCTGAAACATCAACAAACAGGACCAGCCGAAAATGTGGCTACACTTTACCAAGATAGACTCAGACAACACTGGTTGCAACATTTGTGATGTGAATTGCAAAGCTGGCCAGGGAAACACCTCAAACTTGAGGAAGCATGGTCAAACACAAGATATATTTAGCTAAATGCTGAAGACTGTAACATCTTAGATAGGCTGAGGGTGAATGAAGCAGATACCGCACCGCAGCTAACGTTAGCAGCACCTCCTCAGCTGTAACGTTGAGAGAGGCATCGACTTCTACAACATCAGGTAATGTTATTTAATTAGCTAGCGTTAGCTGGATAAGTTGTTTCACTGCCGTTGTGGTTGTTAGATAACGGGGCTTTTCACTGTCTTCACGACGACTGCAAAACAGAGATCGCTAACGTTACTCTTGCTGCAGTAATTGTCAAGGGTTCAACAGAACGTATTTCCTCAGCCTCTATACTAGCCATCAACATGAAATAAAAACCATTTGAGAGCTTAAACCCATGGCTTTTTATTTGGAAGGGTTACATTTGCTATAATCTTTATTAACATTTCTTAAAATGCATTAGAATCTTTTTATTTTTTGGGGTTAAAGATAAACAATTGTTTTAATGAACATTAGGGCAAATATAATACGAAAAGCCAAAGGGTTAAGCTCTCAAATGTTTTTTATTTTATTTTTCTATGTACTACAGAGCCTGAGATATGAAGGCTTTAGTGAATACCGACCGCTCTCTCTGAGAAGTTTGGATTTTTTTTTTTTACAATCGTAATTTTTTTGTTTGTTATTAGAGCGTGTAAAGTACCGAAAACGGTACCGTTTTGGGTACCAAACCCGAATTCCAGGTACCGGTATCGGTTCAAATGTGAACGGTACCCATCCCTAGTCAGAGTCGGGGATTATCGCTGGTTCCGCTCCATCCACCTGGTCTCCACCAGCCTCCTCCTCTCTCTGATCTGACTCATGTTGTTTAGTCAAATGATCGGCTTGCATCTTCTTTGGAACACGGTAAAAACTAAATTGTTGAATCTGCGCGGGTATGCATGCAGGTGCACAATGAATATAGGCAGGCAGGGAGAAAGAGAGAGACCGAATGAGCCAGTGAAGAAGAAAATGCAAGGTTTTACTATCAACCACAATGACTGAACGCACTAATGTACCATTGTACCCGTGCTTGAGGAGGGTAGAGGGGAAAAAACAACACGTGATTATCAGGCACTCGCACCGATGTGACCCCGTGACATTTTTACTTGCACCCTCAAGAAAAAAGGTTGCATATGCGACCATCTGGAGCCCTGCCGTGGGACAGTATACTACCGTGGAATGATGGTGCCAGCAGCACAATGCTTTACCTCCATTCCCAAATTCACTGATTCACTGTTAGCACACCCTCTTCTGCCACTTCTCTCTCTCATATATATATATATATATATATATATATATATATATATATATATATATATATATATATATATATATATATTGTCAGGATCGGAGTTAGACATGTGGATCTATTCGCGGGTAGTTGAGGGCCAAGGCAAACTTGGTAAGTCTTGAGAAGTAGGGAGGTTGTGGAACTTGATAGCTAGGTCTGCACTGCTCGAGGATTGGGAACGGTTGCAGAGATTGACGTGATATAAGTTTAGCTTTATGAATCACTAGCCAGGACCTGCAGGAACAGGCCCTTATAGATCCGAATATGACATCACCTGTGTTATGACATCACCAGCGAAAGGTATGAAAGACACTTATGAATCATGACATAATCAGTGATCGATGACATCATAGTAGGAATGACGACGTCAAAGTAGGAATGATGACGTCATCCTAACATATATATATATATATATATATATACATGTATATATATATATATATATATATGTTCCTGAGATACTACAAAACAAAATATATAGATTTCTCTTGGTATCGTGACAACACTTGACAGATAGTGATAGAGAGACAGGAGGGTGGGGGACAGAGTGGAGGACATGCAGCAGTGGAGGCTGGATTAGAACCCGGGTCGCCGTGGGAAGGACTGAGCATTAGCCCTTGTTCACACAGGATGCCGAATGTAAGTAGAACTGAAGCTTGAAGCAGGCACAAGCTGAACTGACGCCTAACTGTTCACACAAGAAGCCTTTCTCTTTTTCTCTCAGCGCGTCTTGAACCCGCCCACAACTCCCATTGACTTCATGCCTGGCAGCTTCAAGCTTCACGCGTCACGCTTGGAAAATAGGCATGAATCCTGAACGATTGCTTGAGCAAGGCGTGAGCGTGGCTTCAGCGTGACGCTCGCGCGGGTGGTGTGAACGGCTTCGCCTGTTAACAAGGACGCCTAAATGAAACTTGTGGGTTCGGCATAGGTTGAGCGTTGCTTCTGCGTATAGTGTGAACGGGGGCTTAACTGGTATGTGCTCTACTCGGTGAGCCACCGGGGGTGCCCCAATATTCCATAATATTTTGATGCATCTAAAATTGCAGACCTAAGAATTTTAATGGAATTGAGTCATAAAGACCCTGCAGATTATACCTCTATCAGCCAGTAGGAGGCAGAGTGTGCATGTATTGTGTATGTTGCTAAGTGTCTACCTGTGTGTGGTGGCATTGCAGCAGTGACGATGGCTTGGCGGACGGAGCGGCTGTCTGCTGCTGCAGTTGTGCCAGCTGCTGTTTCTGCATCTGGGCCAGCTGCTGCTGATGCGTCTGGTACTGCTCCTCTGTGATGCCCCCTGGTGGCAAAGACAAAAACTTTTAGACCTACAGTTCATAAAGACTACAGGCGCCGACAGGGACTTCATGGTGCATTCAAGTGCACTTCATAAACTCCAAATTGTATACTCGAATGGCCACCAAGGTTGTTTAAAACAGGAAAGGTTCTATTTTCCCCCCTCATTTTCCTTTGTTGAAATACATACATCAGTCATTTCTTTATTGTTCTTTCACTACATCATTTTTAATCATTAGATGCCAAAATGCTATCCCCTTCAGTTCTACATAGGCAGACTTTGAAATTTCCATACAAATATTGACTCAAATTGTTATCAGCAAACCACCATATTGTTGTTCAACAACCCAACCAGATATAGTGAGAGAGGCAGGAAGGTATGGGAGAGAGAGGGACCTGCAGTGAATGATCACGGTCCGGATTCGAACTTTGGTCACTGCGGGTAGGAGTGAGCCTTACATGGTACGTGTGCTACTCGGTGAGCCACTGGGGCGTCCCACAACAGTGTTTTAACACAGGAACTGAGTGAACGTCTGTGGTCCTTGAAAACCCATGACAGTAGCTGCTGCTTCAGTGGCAGCCGTTCCACCTCTGTGCAAATACCATGTCTGGCTAGGAACCCTGATAGGGCCTGGGGCAACTAGAGGCCGACTGATGAGTCGCCTCATGTCGCCTGTGTCCGAGCCAAAAAGTTGCACTAGAAGAACACACCGCAAATACCACAGCCGACGGGTAACTAGCACGTACGTTCTGCGCCCTAAAACCCCCCACACATGATCCGAGGTAAAATAGCTGTGTGCCCGCTCTCTCTTGTCTTCCTATGGGGAGAGAGCTGTGTGCCCGCTCTCTCTTGTTTTCCTATGGGGAGAGAGCTGTGTGCCCGCTCTCTCTTGTGTTCCTATGGGGAGAGAGCTGTGTGCCCGCTCTCTCTCGTTTTCCTATGGGGAGAGAGCTGTGTGCCCGCTCTCTCTTGTCTTCCTATGGGGAGAGAGCTGTGTGCCCGCTCTCTCTTGTTTTCCTATGGGGAGAGAGCTGTGTGCCCGCTCTCTCTTGTTTTCCTATGGGGAGAGAGCTGTGTGCCCGCTCTCTCTCGTTTTCCTATGGGGAGAGAGCTGTGTGCCCGCTCTCTCTCGTTTTCCTATGGGGAGAGAGCTGTGTGCCCGCTCTCTCTTGTGTTCCTATGGGGAGAGAGCTGTGTGCCCGCTCTCTCTCGTTTTCCTATGGGGAGAGAGCTGTGTGCCCGCTCTCTCTTGTGTTCCTATGGGGAGAGAGCTGTGTGCCCGCTCTCTCTTGTTTTCCTATGGGGAGAGAGCTGTGTGCCCGCTCTCTCTTGTGTTCCTATGGGGAGAGAGCTGTGTGCCCGCTCTCTCTCGTTTTCCTATGGGGAGAGAGCTGTGTGCCCGCTCTCTCTTGTCTTCCTATGGGGAGAGAGCTGTGTGCCCGCTCTCTCTCGTTTTCCTATGGGGAGAGAGCTGTGTGCCCGCTCTCTCTTGTTTTCCTATGGGGAGAGAGCTGTGTGCCCGCTCTCTCTCGTTTTCCTATGGGGAGAGAGCTGTGTGCCCGCTCTCTCTCGTTTTCCTATGGGGAGAGAGCTGTGTGCCCGCTCTCTCTTGTTTTCCTATGGGGAGAGAGCTGTGTGCCCGCTCTCTCTTGTTTTCCTATGGGGAGAGAGCTGTGTGCCCGCTCTCTCTTGTTTTCCTATGGGGAGAGAGCTGTGTGCCTGCTCTCTCTTGTTTTCCTATGGGGAGAGTGCTGTGTGCCTGCTCTCTCTTGTTTTCCTATGGGGAGAGAGCTGTGTGCCTGCTCTCTCTTGTTTTCCTATGGGGAGAGAGCTGTGTGCCCGCTCTCTCTTGTTTTCCTATGGGGAGAGTGCTGTGTGCCTGCTCTCTCTTGTTTTCCTATGGGGAGAGAGCTGTGTGCCCGCTCTCTCTCGTTTTCCTATGGGGAGAGAGCTGTGTGCCCGCTCTCTCTTGTTTTCCTATGGGGAGAGAGCTGTGTGCCCGCTCTCTCTTGTTTTCCTATGGGGAGAGAGCTGTGTGCCCGCTCTCTCTTGTTTTCCTATGGGGAGAGAGCTGTGTGCCTGCTCTCTCTTGTGTTCCTATGGGGAGAGAGCTGTGTGCCTGCTCTCTCTTGTTTTCCTATGGGGAGAGCGCTTAGCTGTGTGCCTGCTCTCTCTTGTCTTCCTATGGGGAGAGCGCTTAGCTGTGTGCCCGCTCTCTCTTGTTTTCCTATGGGGAGAGCGCTTAGCTGTGTGCCCGCTCTCTCTTGTTTTCCTATGGGGAGAGAGCTTAGCTGTGTGCCCGCTCTCTCTTGTTTTCCTATGGGGAGAGCGCTGCCCCCCAACTATGCGGCAGCGCTACACTTGGCATCGCGCACCGCTCGAATTTGCCACAAGAAGTTGAAAATGTTTCAACTTTGACCTTCTTACCGCTGACCTCTCTCCGCTCTACCTCGCGGTGAGAGAAGAGAAGATCTCTTATCATGTGGAGGCAGCTCTACACTCCTGAGAACAGACCTGCATAACAATGTCAGGAGGAGGATGGTGTGTGACCAGGTGCTGCCTGAGGGGGACAGGAAACCCACAAACCACTGACCTCATTTGACATTTTGTTTCCAGCCAAGGCAAGGCAACAACGTGCGCTCGGGCAACAATAACAATATCTCATTATCTCTGAGCCAACATAGAAAGCAGTGTTGTTCTCTCATGTGCCAGATGAAACACTTCCAGTTTGACCACTTTACCATGCTTGAACCAAGAGAGGTTAGAGGTTATAGACTCTTTTCACTGAATTGTGTTGCTAGGGAACAGTTTGGAGCCTAGCTTATGTCCTGTCACTTATTGTACGAGCAAACACTGCAACAGAAAGTAAGCTGGAGGGTAGGGTTGTCCCGATCCGATCACGTGATCGGAAATCGGGGCCGATCACGTGATTTTCAACTGATCCGGAATCGGGGGGAAGAGATCGGATTTTTATGTATAAAAACAATGATAAAAACGTCACAAAACAAATATGGCAATTCTCACATTTCAGTCATCCAAATAAACAATCTGTCATTTATTTTATCATCGCAATTTGTCATATTCATCGTAAACACGAGCCCTCTTGCGCAGCAACACACGCAGTTTTAACTTTAGTAGTGGGGAGTGAGCATTGATAAGAAGCGACAACTAATCTATTGCAACAGCGCACAAGAGATCGGCCATTTTGGGGCGCAACAAACCTCTGTGCTATTGTCCTGTTGTCTGCGGCGCCAAAATGGCCACGGTTCTATTGTCAATTGTCGCTTCTTTCCTTCCATACTCTTTGTTTAGTGTTCGACTAGCGACACATCAGAACGCGATAAAACATACAAAAACACATGTCCAACCATAACTAGATGGTCGCACAGTGGCTAAAACAGAAACAAGACGTAACGTTAGTTAGGGATCATGATTAAACTCACCTAGGAGTCGGACTAGGAAGAAAAGCCAGAAGTGTTCTGCACTGCCTGCCTGCATCAGTAAAGTTACCATAATGAACATGTCTTTTTGTTGTCTGCATTCCGTCTGTCTTGTGAATAAAATCTGTCGTTCCTCCATGTTGTCAGATGAAGTGGCCGGACTGCACTCGTCTCACAGATAAAGTTTCAATCATTTTAATCCACACTGACTGTCCTCAGTGACTCTCCATGTTGTCTCACTTGTAAACAGAGCTGCACCCCGCCCCCATCTAGCTAGCATGCTTAATTCTATTGATGTGGCTCATTGGCCGAAACTCGAAACAATAGCAGACAGCCAGTGAAACGCCGCATGCAAATGAATACCAGCCCAGAGATAGCCAGAGAAGTCAGTGGGTCCCAAACATTTCTGGCTTCAGTACCCCCTTTCCCTGATTTCTGAATCAAAGTACCCCCTTTACCATAAGCTGTAAAGATATTTTATTTTGTTTACTTGGTTTAAAACCAATGCTGCACTAACTGAGTTGTGGTTGTGATAAAAGAGCCGTACAAAGATGTCATATTGGTTGGTTAAAATAAAAACACTTAGAAGAAAGGGGGGGAAAAGCATCCAAGTTGTCCCAACTTGTTGTCCCAACTATTTCTGCAATGCATTGCAGAAATATCGGATTGGGACTCGGTATCGGCAGATACTCAAAATCATATGACTCGGACTCGGACTTGGGGGCAAAAAAAGGTGATCGGGACATCCCTACTGGAGGGGAAATTAGAATGTTCATGTTGTCAAGATGAAACCGTTTATAATGGACAACAAACCTCCAAATTCCTGAACCTGCACTGTGAATTCTGTGCAGCTAACAAATTTGGTATCCCATCATCATACAGCACTGGAGGTATACATTTCACAACTAACAAGAAATAGGTTGAGGCGATGTCTCGTCATAGCCGCTGGGTTAGCTGGCTCAGCCTGGCTGGGGGCGTGGTCAGGGTGGGGTAAATCTCCCGTTCTATGCATTCAGCAAAGTTAGAATTTAGCTGATAGCCCAGCCCAGGCAGACACGATCGGGGATTTAACCACCGCAGTAAATGCACATCTGAATAGACGTCTTGTGTTCTGCTCTAGAATCCCAAAACCTGTAGTGTAGAGCCGCAGCACCTTCCTTTGGTGAGTCAGCCCATTGAGATATATGGGCGGTTTTACCGCACTCGCGCGCCAGCCGTATAACATTTTGTGGGCGTTCCCACACATGCCGAACGTCTCTATAGTGGGTGTCCATTCAACTTAATGTTTTTCAGAGACAGAGTATCCACCTCCAGTCCAGCAGTTCACTTACTGATCACAACACCAACAAAGTGTGCAAATCCTCACACAAGGAATACTTATTGTGGAAGCAACGGCAAACATCTTTCATAGAATCCAAGATCCCGGCCACTGAAAAAACATGGTTTTTGGGAACAATTAATGACTGACATACATGTGTCTGTCCTGGTCCTCTTAACGATGGGAATATGAATGGAATTGGATTTAAAAAGCAAGTTTGCCGCACTGAAAAAGCCAGATGGGCCATAATGAAGCACCTCGTAAGCTTCTGTTTGAGCCTGGAAAACACCTGGCTGAACAGCTACCTGATGCAGGTTTGAGCCTGGAAAACACCTGGCTGAACAGCTACCTGATGCAGGTTTGAGCCTGGAAAACACCTGGCTGAACAGCTACCTGATGCAGGTTTGAGCCTGGAAAACACCTGGCTGAACAGCTACCTGATGCAGGTTTGAGCCTGGAAAACACCTGGCTGAACAGCTACCTGATGCAGGTTTGAGCCTGGAAAACACCTGGCTGAACAGCTACCTGATGCAGGTTTGAGCCTGGAAAACACCTGGCTGAACAGCTACCTGATGCAGGTTTGAGCCTGGAAAACACCTGGCTGAACAGCTACCTGATGCAAAGCGTGTGTGAAGCAATCTGGACAATACATTCTGCTAGATTCCTGGAAAGCGACCCATTTGTAAAATGTCCTGACATTCCCTGGACTTTACATCAAATCCCCTGACTTTCGCTGTTTGGAATGCACGTTAAAAAAGCATAATATTGCAGGAATATCCGTGGGAAGCTTGTATTAGATGATAACCCAGCCTGGTAAGAAACAACCTGATAACGTGAGCTCACATCCTGTTTGGCCGCTCACATCTATTTCAGTGGGTGGGAGTACTTGCCTTGACAGACAACTCCTTCAGCCAATCAGTGTCGCCAAATCCAATCTAAATCCACGCAGAAGAATGGCAAAAACGACTTTTCCGTGGAGAAACCCCGCTGGTCCATACTCTTGTTCTTGTTTAATTGTTGTTGACTATTTCTGCAATAACTGCACTTATGGCTGTTTACTCTCGTAATGTTAATGTTATCGCTCGTTGCTTCGGAAGACGCCATTACGGTTTTGCCAGCGGCGTCCCTGATTGGCCTGCTACGTTGTCAACTACGGCGCAGGTCCCTCATTGACCCTGTTACATTGTAATTTCTGGAAATGGCTGGGGTGGGAGGAAGTCCAGACTGATCCGTGGAGCAAAACACAATTCATGCGATCATCTAATGATAACCAACCTGGTCCATTGTTCTTGGTGTTGAGCGTCAGAGTGCCAGTCACCCTGCCGTTTAGCGAGGGTCTTCCCGTCCTGCAGTCCCCATTGCCTTGGTCCTGAATAGGCCTTGGCCTGAAGCAGCGCAACCTAAGGGCCTGGATGTTGCTCAGGATCTCGGCCAGAGAGGAGGCAGCGGCTGAGCTTGGTGAAGCTCTCTGGGCCAGCGGGGCGGTGTCATGGAGGTCGGAGGCTCCGGTCCTGGAGGCATGGGACGTTAAAACGTCTGAGTCCAGCTGCTTCAGCACCACATCCAGGCCTGACGACGCACGGTCCAGTACCACCCTGACGGAGAGGGATGAGGGAGAAACATAGAAACTGTTTCAGAGGTAGCTTTATTTGAAAATAAAAGTATATGAAAATAAAGGTGCAATGTGTAATATTTGGCCACATGATGCAAACCAATAGGGGGCAATATGTTACCTCCTACCACCGTGCATAGGAAAACCATGCACTGAACTTTGCTTTGCTTTTAGCTAGAGAAGTAAAATTAGCCTGACATGGTTTGAAAGCCACTGGCAGGCTAGGGTCCATCACCCAAATATGTCCTATTAATCACATTAGTAATGTGACCGAATGTAAGCGAGCGTCCTGGTATAGTCTGCTACCTGTGTATGTGGATGGAGAAGGCTAGCGCCATTAGCCGAGACACATAGTAAAATAATAGCAGATTTGGATGGTCTAACCTAGTGTGTGTTAGTTAGTGCAGTGGTTCCCAACCTTTTTTTGTCTTATGTACACCATGAGCTGTTTTGCCATCTCAATAGTAGCCCCTCACTCATGTGTGTTCTTTAGTGCAGCAAAGAAAACACTGTGGCTGCGGTGGATCCACAACAGACAAATACAAATCCTGTCACTAAACTGCTGTGTTTGGGCTTGGCTTCTTTTATCTTTTTGTCACCAGGATCCCCTAAACCTGAATGTGGAGTGAGAGCAACTTGACACTTTCCAAGTACCCCCTGCAAGCTGCTCAGGTACCCCTAGTTGGGAATCACTGGGTTAGTGGATTAATCAAGCTTTCTAGTCAAGTAGGGTCCATTTGGTAGTTTATTCATCCAAAAGTGTCCACCTTGGGAAACTCTCTCCAGCTCTACTTCTTGTTCCTGGACTGAGGGCAGAATCGAAGCAACTCACTGGTGCCTCTCGAGGTAGAAGCGGTATTACAGGAAAGTACCAGCCGGGGCTTATTGCTGCTTATGCTAATTTGAGTAGATATCTAGTACATAGACATCTTTGACAGAACGTCAAAAATGTTGTTTCTATATTGATCATTTTAGTTCATTTTTGAACGTTTTCAAATTAAATTCTAGCTAAATCGTACATATTGCAGCTTCAGAGCTTTAATATCACTATCACCACAGTGTATTACAGCACTCGTGATAGCAGAGCAGAGAGTGTGTTGGAGGTGAGAGTAGAGTAGATCACCTGCCGCCTCGGCCCATCCTGCGCCGGCCAAGCCCCGCCCAGTGCGGCGGCAGGGACAGAGCGGTGAGGGAGTGTCTGTGGCGGAGGGCGTCCATCCCTGCCAGCTCCGGGTGGTCCCAGAGGACGCCCCCTCTCTGCTCCGTGCGGGGCTGCAGGTCACAGAGAGGCAGCAGTTAAGACACCACCCACACTGTGACCAGGCTCAAGATCAGCACAAAGACTGTGGCTATGACGGTTCTCTGTGATTATGGATCGGATTGCCCAAGTTTTGAAATGTCACAAAAAATGAAATATGAATGAGGTAGGAAGTTTAGTCATACAAACAGCTTTAGTCATACAAACAGCTTTAGTCATACAAACAGCTTTTATTTAATCTCACCTTGATTATTGTAATGCACACTTTACATGCCTTAACTAAAAATGTGTGGAACTCCTCCAATGTGTTCAAAATGCTCTTAAGAGATCTCTCTCATTGTAGCATCTCTTCACTGTGCCTGTCCAGTTTAGAATTTATTTAGTGATTGTTTTTCAAACATAGCCTGGCCCATAGTTAACTTTTCAAACGTTTGACCCCTTATGGACAGACTTGCCTGAGGAGCACAGGCTGGCAAAGTCACTATCATCTTTTAAATGACCTATTAAAACTTACTGTTATCGTAGCTTATCGTTATCTTCGCCCCCCCCCTCTTTTTTGGCCGTGTGTTTATTTATTACATTTGTTTTATCACTAATTCTGTGTGTATTTAATTATTTTACTTCATGACCAATGACCATTTTAGGTTTTATTGATCTGTCGTTTGTCAGTCATTTATTGATTATGAAGCACTAGGTAACTTGGCTCTGAATGTGTTTTGAGTGCTATAAATAAAGATTATGATTATTATCATTAATTTATTACTGCTATTATTATTATTGACATGATGAGGCTTGCATGTCCTTCAACCATCATGGTGTCATCTTCCATTTGTGGAAGAGCAAAAAGGTTTTCCATGCTAAATGATTCAGTTGATCATTTTCCGTGATGTTTCCATGATCAGAAATCTCCAGTTATTCCCTGAATTTCTCTGTGGTACATTTATTTGCAGAAGCATTACAAAAACAACACAGGACCAGGCCGGACCTGATGAGCTCCAGTTGGGTTGAGCTAGCCCGACATCAGACTATTGTTACACTGCCTATCCATCAGCAGCTACAAAGGAAATGTAGACTTTGTAGCGGCGCATGTGGACAACAGCGGTACCGTACGCCCCGGAACGAAATTGCATTTCCTAAACACGAGGCTCCTCCCGCTGTCTCCACCAGGCTGTCAGGCCAGACAGGGCTTCTTTACTTTACTTTTACTTTATTGGTATTTAGCAGACGCCTTTCTCCAAAGCGACTTACATCTTCTCTGAGTCAAGGAGTCTCCGCCGTTGTTTTATTTACTGCATAAAGTTCACATCACTGCTTCATTCTCTGGCCGGAACACAAATAACAAATAACACACGGATGCAACACGTGATGTGACGGACGCTCTGTCCAGTCAGCGGACAGCCATTTTGAATATCAATATAGAAACCGCCAATCTCCTCGTTGATGGTCTCATTTGCTGATTTAACTAAGATGTGAGGCATCAGTTTCATAACCAGTTAAAAGTTCCCCGTAGCTGCTTTAAGTCTGACATTGCCGCCACTGTAACCGATTTACGTGGGGGAGGGGGATTTGATTTTCCATAACCAATCACTAGAGACTTGACGACAACAACGCGAGTCCCGCCCGTGGTGCTGCATGGCTAAGCGTTAGTCCCCCCCGGCACTCATGGACCATTCAATTTACAACGAGAAACCGCTGTTTCATGTCACGATGTCACGACCAGAAGCAGTCAACTCAGTGGAGAGGGCGGATTCAAAGGTCTGGTCCCAGGCAACGGTTGAGCTCCATTTCTCCATCAATTGCTTAGGTTGGGGCAAGGCATGGATTCAAAACATAATGTTGAACAGCAACTCATAATTAGAAAACTATTCGTTTTTGGCAGCTTCAGTTGAGAACCCCCCTCCATGGGTATGTGTTTGGAAAGAAATCAGGTTGAGCTCAAATGTATGTGCCCTGTCAAAATCAATCAAATTAAACACTTACAGAGAGATACTGACACCCGGCTTTCCTTCTGAAGGCAAATACTCCATCGGGATCATTCTCCTCATCTGGTTCTGATGGGGGAGACTGCAGGAAGACAAAGAGATAACTTTACAAGTTCACATAAGAATCCATCAAGTAAGCTACATATGCACTTCATCCAAGACTTATTCCTGGTGTCACATAATGTACCAATGCATTCAGAGGACTGCAACCAAAGTCAAATCAAAGCTCATTGAATTTAGCTAAGACTGATGAACTTGAAGAAACAGCCTAATATGAGCATCGATCTCACTTCATTATGCTAGGGTTTCCCAGACTGCTGGAATGAAAAGTCCTGATGATGTTAGAGATACTGACCAGTGGCGGTGGATACTCGTCCTCTCCTGAGCTGTGGAAGTCGTACTGTTTGATGTCTGCCTGGTTGACGGTGTACTGGCTGGGGGGCCGCCCGGGCCGGCGCGGGGGGTACAACTTGTCCCTTTTGGTGTACTTCTTCTTTGGCCTGGCAAAATTGAAGGGAAGCTCGTCCTTCATGGAGACCTGGTGCAGTAGACCTGTCTTGTGCGTCTGCAGGAGAGAGAGAGAAATGGACGAGTGGGAATGACGTGAATGCTTCAGCATCAAGAACAGACATCTGACTAAACTCGAAGTCGCTACGGTTGATATGAGGCTGATACCTTGATTTTGATCTCAGCTTTGTGGCGGTTCCCGTTGGTGAGGGTGACTGGAGCGGTGTATACAGGCTTCTCAGCCAGAGGGACCGTCACCTCACTGAGAATGTCCCCACTGTAGTCACCCATCTGATACCTGTAGTAACAAACATACAGTACATGCCATGGGGAGTTGAAAGGGTAGCAACTTTGTTTTCTCTTGCCAAGCCTGATAGTTTTCATGGGGATGTATTGTAGGGACGACAGGAGCGGAGGGAAAAGTTGATGAAGCAAGTGGCTGGCATTGTTTATTTACAGATCCCTATCATACAATACGGCATGTTGTTGCTAGCTAACAGGAGTGGCTAACTAGCTGGTAGCTACGGGCTGCGTAGACTGGCCTAGTTGCCTCCTCCCGGGACTCGGCATAGACTGCAGGCAAGAGGCCATAACATAGCTTATATAGCCCAGTTGCCCGTCCCACCAGAGTCACATGACTGCACTTGAGGTTTCTGTCCAAGTCGGCTAGCAGTCTATTTGTGGTCACCACAATATTATCATCTTTTGAAATTTCCAACTGGGGGCATCATTTCTGATCTTATTTTTCTTCACCAGGTGCTCTTTCCATTGTAGAATTGCCCTTTAAGCATCAGCAAAGATGGCTTAATAGCATCTCTCATACATACAAACAAGCTAGGTCGACGCTAGCTACCCTTCTGAAATTTTTCTGACAATTAAAATGCCATTGCATACAAGTGGAGACGGGCATTTTAAGTAATTTTAATATAGAGTAGTCTACTCTCATTAAATTATGCACGAGTACTCGAGTAGCATTCGTGTCCGACTGGAAAGACAAAAGCACAGCTAAAGTTTGGCTACGCTAAACAGTTAATTTTGTAGGCTATACGCCTGCAAGAACATCCATTACTATCTAATGCTTTCACATTTATGTAAATTGGCCAGCGGTCTTCAACTCCCAGTTCTGAATGAAATGGCAACTCACGATTACAGTACATATGACTCTGTGCTGTCCGAGCTGTCCACCTCTAGTCTGTACTCTGTAGTAGTAGTTATTACTTGCTACCTTGTCGGCACTTTGCAAATCAGCTCTCAATCGCACTGCGCTTTCCTTACACATCTTCCCCGGCTCAACAAATGCCATCAGCTCACGGAAGCCTTCTGCTTCCCCAAAGCTTCCAGGAGCATATCTCCAGTCACCATGTTCCTGATGAGCAGGCTCATCTTCTCTGCCCTGGTGGCATCACAACGCCGTGTGCTAACACTGCTGCTACCAAATGGGCTGATGTGAGACTGCCTGTTACCCCTCTGCTGTTTTCGCCTTGTGCTTTATGCGCATATGATTAAACATGGGGCGGCTGTAGCTCAGGAGGTAGAGCGGGTCGTCCACTAATCCCTTTGGATAAAAGAGGTCGGTGGTTCGATTCCCGGCTCCTCCAGTCTGCATGTCGAAGTGCACGTCCTTGGGCAAGATACTGAACCCCAAATTGCTCCCGTTGGTGTGCCAGCACCCTGCGTGGTAACCTGCCGCCATCGGTGTGTGAATGGGTGAATGTACCTACTGACTGTAAAGCAATTTGGATAAAAGCGCTATATAAATGCAGGCCATTTTTTTTTTTTTTTACATCAAACTAGTATTTCTATGATACGCATGTTTAATGTTACATTACATAGCTCGCACTGCAGTCATTTTGTCTTTTCTGATGAAATACATTCACTCTTACATCTGGTCACCATCATTCTGCGTCTAACGTCAGATCCTTTTTTACAAAGCAAAGCGCAAAAAATATCCCGACGGTTGAAACGTTGCTCGAAAACTGACATCAAAACGAGCACTTAAGACGCGGTGCGGGGATAGTAGACTACAAAATGACTGAATTCTCATTTTGAACATCTGACTCCCTTTAAAATTATGTAATTTCAGAACACACAAAGTCATGACTCCTTGCAAGAGAGGATTGTCTTGCAAGGAGAAATAGGACACAGCTCAGAGAAAGCCAGTCAGTCACATCATGTGCCACACTGCACAGTATCAGCAAGCCACACAATGTTCCGCTTCCTCGGGATGGCACCGATAACAGCAATGACGGTGGTGATAACGATGAGGGGACTACCTATCACACTGACAGTAGCGTTCGGTCGCCAACCATTCTGGGAATGCTTCACAAACCTCATGTAAGGTGGGCCAGAGCTCTACCTGGAATCCACCCCAAGGCTTTAAAAGGTGCCCTCACCTTTTCTCCACCACCTCCAGGGTGAGGTGCAGCAGCTCTCGCTTAGACTTCTCCCTCCTCTTGATCATCTCCAGGATGGTGACCGTCCGGCTGAAGTCCCTCCTCAGCTTCAGCATCTTCTCATAAGACGCTTCGTCATTCTTACGGTTCTGAGTGAGAGAGGAACATGATGAAAAGTTCTGCATTAAAAAAAACGTGTATATATTATACAATACATATTTGAGCTTCGGATTCTCTACATGGCCTATAAGTAAACACGTCAGTAGACAAAATTAAAATGGTGCGCTATTGTTAATACTATGCCCATTAGCTGACACTTCAGCAACTGCTTGTCTTAATTAATGCAGTAATAACAAATTAGATGAATATAATAAACTATTTTGTTGAAGCGAAGGGGAAATAAGTCATGTTTCATGACTGCCTCATAGCATAAAATGGCCATAACATAAAGTATCTGTGAGGGGTTGATAGGGATGTTGATCAATACCAATGACAACAATTTTGTGGTCAGCTAGTGAGATTTCTGGTTTTCAAAACTGATTTTCTGGTCCATACTTTATTTTCTAACAAAAGCTCTTGGAGCTTCAAGATTGATCCTATACAGGGCAGGAATTTCACGGCAGCCCATGGCCATCATTGCCCCCGACCTCTGGAACCTCTGGACGTGTTTTCAATCGGTTTGAAACTTTGAAAATTGGCCACATGCTCTATGCCGTAAGAGGCATAACATTAAGGAGGTATATAATATGACAAATACAAATGTTGGTTTGTATTTATATTAAAACATTTAGTTATGTTTTTTCTCTTATCGGAAAGTCAAGTTATTTATTTGTAGGCTCCAAACCCTCTTTTTATGTTGCCTTCTGTCAGCCGGCCAGGGACAACAGCTGTAAATTAGCCATGTAGGCTAAAGCTGCCCCATTTAGTGTTGTCATTGTACCGTTACAGTTTATTAATGGGGACTGTCCACAACATTATAAACAAATAATTTAAAATTCTTATTTCACTCAATGGCCCTGGTGCCCTAAAAAGGTTTTTATTACAAACATAAAAAAAACTTGTTTCCAGGTGATGATCTCCAGATTAAAAAAAATAATAAATAAAAAATCAATACTGCACAGAGCTTTTAAAGGAGCCAATTCAGCCACATTCACCTTGCGCGTTTGCATTTTCTCCGTGCGCCGCCTGAAGGCCACGTAGGCGTCGCTGTTGGTGGAGCCGTCCCTCTTCTCCTGTTTGATGTACGTGATGAGCGTTGGGCCGCGGCAGGTCTTCCTCTTCCTCACCCAGTAGTCGTACACCGACTTCAGTAGGTAGTCGTCCTCGTTCAGCAGCAGCTTGGCCTCTGGCAGAGACACCAGCTGCACACGGCCAAGGGAGGGGAGAGAGGCAGACAGCAGGTAAGCATAGCACATGAAATCCCATGATCTTTTTATCACTCTCAAGGACAATTGGCATGTTGGGGGGAGATGGGGGGATTGCTCAGGATGTGAAGTGTTGATCCTGGTGAAATCAAATAAAATCCTAGCAGAAGGCTAGACTGGCTAGAGGGGAGAGCTGAGGCCAAATTGTATTTTTTCATATACGCAAACCACCCGCTGAGTCACGACTAGAAACACAGTGAAACCACCCGCTGAGTCACGACTAGAAACACAGTGAAACCACCCGCTGAGTCACGACTAGAAACACAGTGAAACCACCTGCTGAGTCACGACTAGAAACACAGTGAAACCACCTGCTGTGTCACGACTAGAAACACAGTGACACCACCTGCTGTGTCACGACTAGAAACACAGTGAAACCACCTGCTGTGTCACGACTAGAAACACAGTGAAACCACCCGCTGAGTCACGACTAGAAACACAGTGAAACCACCCGCTGTGTCACGACTAGAAACACAGTGAAACCACCTGCTGTGTCACGACTAGAAACACAGTGAAACCACCTGCTGTGTCACGACTAGAAACACAGTGAAACCACCCGCTGTGTCACGACTAGAAACACAGTGAAACCACCTGCTGTGTCACGACTAGAAACACAGTGAAACCACCTGCTGTGTCACGACTAGAAACACAGTGAAACCACCTGCTGTGTCACGACTAGAAACACAGTGAAACCACCTGCTGTGTCACGACTAGAAACACAGTGAAACCACCTGCTGTGTCACGACTAGAAACACAGTGAAACCACCTGCTGTGTCACGACTAGAAACACAGTGAAACCACCTGCTGTGTCACGACTAGAAACACAGTGAAACCACCTGCTGTGTCACGACTAGAAACACAGTGAAACCACCTGCTGTGTCACGACTAGAAACACAGTGAAACCACCTGCTGTGTCACAACTAGAAACACAGTGAAACCACCTGCTGTGTCACAACTAGAAACACAGTGAAACCACCTGCTGTGTCACGACTAGAAACACAGTGAAACCACCTGCTGTGTCACAACTAGAAACACAGTGAAACCACCTGCTGTGTCACAACTAGAAACACAGTGAAACCACCTGCTGTGTCACGACTAGAAACACAGTGAAACCACCTGCTGTGTCACAACTAGAAACACAGTGAAACCACCTGCTGTGTCACGACTAGAAACACAGTGAAACCACCCGCTGAGTCACGACTAGAAACACAGTGAAACCACCTGCTGTGTCACGACTAGAAACACAGTGAAACCACCTGCTGTGTCACGACTAGAAACACAGTGAAACCACCTGCTGTGTCACGACTAGAAACACAGTGAAACCACCTGCTGTGTCACGACTAGTAGAAACACAGTGAAACCACCTGCTGTGTCACGACTAGAAACACAGTGAAACCACCTGCTGTGTCACAACTAGAAACACAGTGAAACCACCCGCTGTGTCACAACTAGAAACACAGTGAAACCACCTGCTGTGTCACGACTAGAAACACAGTGAAACCACCTGCTGTGTCACAACTAGAAACACAGTGAAACCACCTGCTGTGTCACAACTAGAAACACAGTGAAACCACCTGCTGTGTCACAACTAGAAACACAGTGAAACCACCTGCTGTGTCACGACTAGAAACACAGTGAAACCACCCGCTGAGTCACGACTAGAAACACAGTGAAACCACCTGCTGTGTCACGACTAGAAACACAGTGAAACCACCCGCTGAGTCACGACTAGAAACACAGTGAAACCACCTGCTGTGTCACGACTAGAAACACAGTGAAACCACCTGCTGTGTCACAACTAGAAACACAGTGAAACCACCTGCTGTGTCACAACTAGAAACACAGTGAAACCACCCGCTGTGTCACAACTAGAAACACAGTGAAACCACCTGCTGTGTCACGACTAGAAACACAGTGAAACCACCCGCTGAGTCACGACTAGAAACACAGTGAAACCACCTGCTGTGTCACGACTAGAAACACAGTGAAACCACCCGCTGAGTCACGACTAGAAACACAGTGAAACCACCTGCTGTGTCACGACTAGAAACACAGTGAAACCACCTGCTGTGTCACGACTAGAAACACAGTGAAACCACCCGCTGAGTCACGACTAGAAACACAGTGAAACCACCTGCTGTGTCACGACTAGAAACACAGTGAAACCACCTGCTGTGTCACGACTAGAAACACAGTGAAACCACCTGCTGTGTCATGACTAGAAACACAGTGAAACCACCCGCTGTGTCACGACTAGAAACACAGTGAAACCACCCGCTGTGTCACGACTAGAAACACAGTGAAACCACCTGCTGTGTCACGACTAGAAACACAGTGAAACCACCTGCTGTGTCACGACTAGAAACACAGTGAAACCACCCGCTGTGTCATGACTAGAAACACAGTGAAACCACCTGCTGTGTCACGACTAGAAACACAGTGAAACCACCTGCTGTGTCATGACTAGAAACACAGTGAAACCACCCGCTGTGTCACGACTAGAAACACAGTGAAACCACCCGCTGTGTCACGACTAGAAACACAGTGAAACCACCTGCTGTGTCACGACTAGAAACACAGTGAAACCACCTGCTGTGTCACGACTAGAAACACAGTGAAACCACCTGCTGAGTCACAACTAGAAACACAGTGAAACCACCTGCTGTGTCACGACTAGAAACACAGTGAAACCACCTGCTGTGTCACAACTAGAAACACAGTGAAACCACCTGCTGTGTCACAACTAGAAACACAGTGAAACCACCTGCTGTGTCACGACTAGAAACACAGTGAAACCACCTGCTGTGTCACGACTAGAAACACAGTGAAACCACCTGCTGTGTCACGACTAGAAACACAGTGAAACCACCTGCTGTGTCACAACTAGAAACACAGTGAAACCACCCGCTGAGTCACGACTAGAAACCAGCCACTGAGTCACGACTAGAAACCAGCCGCTGAGTCACGACTAGAAACTAGGGATGCACCGATCGATCGGCACGTGATCGGAAATGGCCGATTTTCACGTGATCGGCCTCGATCGGTGATCTGCGCCGGTCACTCTAAAATGCCGATTCTGTGAGCCGATTTTCAAGTGACGTCAAGTGACGTGCGCGAACCCAAAAGCAGCGAGACAGAGTGGATGAGTTGCAGCCAAAACAAAAGCTGCCACTACACAGTACACACATGCCACAGCATGTCTTCATCGGTGTGGAGCCGCGGAGGGGCCGGGTAGGTTGGAGTCCACAGTACACACCAGTCTGAGCGGCTCGCTTCACCTCACCGTCCCCTCTTCCCCGACCAGCCTCCACATCACCGCTGCCTGCTGCTGCTGCTATCTGTCAGTCACGTTGTAACCCTAACCCTAACGTGTACAGCCAGGAGAGGACTTTTGTTTCGTATTGCGAATAGAACGACGAACATAATAATAAAACGCATCGGACCAGTGTGCAAGGTTTTCTGTGAGAGATGATTTTTTTTCGAATGGCGGATTTAAAAAAACGCGCTCTGTGTGTAAACTACGATATTCAAACTGAGTCAACTCAAACTCATTTCCTCATCTAGGCTACTCAATAACAGCCAAATCCACAACTGTAGAGTGGGCATGGCTTCGAAGTAGGGCTGTGCCGATTCACTTATCTCCCGATTCGATACTATCACGATACTTTGGTGCCGATTCGATATATATTGCGATTCACGATTATTGCGATTCTACGATTATTGCGATTCGATATTACGATTTATTGCGATTTTTGTTTATTTTTTTCTTTTATTTTTTCAGTTTGTTTGCTTTTTTACACTAGATTAGAACATGGGAAAAGTTGAATCATACACTAGAGACTGTATATTATATATCATGAGTAGGGCTGGGCGATATAGTTAAAAACAGGGGCGGACTGGGATCATAATTCAGGCCGGGCATTAGATACCAAGCAGGCCAGGCCGATATGGGCCAACGCGCGTGAAATTTGGGCCGTTTGAAGCCAGATTTGGGCCGTTTGAAGTCCAATTTTACAATGAGATGCACCCACTTTAACCCTGAAGTGTAATTATTACTTCAGACTAACTAATAAAGTAATAAAACCACTAGTAAACCAGTAGGCGGCGCCTAGCCTGCTGTTCAGTGAGTGGCCTGACTGCAAGCACCAAAAAAAAAAAAAAAAAAAAAAAAATTTTTTTTTTTTTTTTTAATTTGCGATTATCGATTCTGGAATAAAAGATCGATCCAAAAAATCGTGACATTAAAAATCGCGATACTTAGGTGAATCGATTTTTTCTCCCACCCCTACTTCGAAGGTCTCTGGGCTCCAGAGCTATAGGCTATAAACTCCTTGTCCATGGATAACATTTTGACGTTTATTTATTTTATTTTAATTGGTTTATTTGGCAGGGACATAGGCCTATACAAAAAAACATTAAACCCCATAGGGGAAGAGATGCTTTGTAACAGATTTAGCCATAGGCTACTTTCCATCTGAAGCCCCTGTTCTGTTGCACCTTTTTTCTTTTGGAAAAGTAAATGCATGATAGCTGTGGGATATACTGGAATTAATTGTTTTATATTCATTGTATTTACACAAAAAAGAAAAGCTCTGTCCAGTAACCTGGAACACTTTTATTTTGAGATGTTTTTGAGCGAGATCGTCCTACCTCATGCAAATGATAAGAAATGTGACATGAATGTTAATTTTCTATTAAAGCAAAGTTAAAAAGTAAAAAAATAACCTGCCAATTATTGTTCTTAGAAAAAAAATCGGAATCGGCAAAAATCGGTATCGGCAAGTCAGACTATTCAAAAATCGGAAATCGGAATCGGCCAACAAAATCGCAATCGGTGCATCCCTACTAGAAACACAGTGAAACCAGCCGCTGAGTCATGACTAGAAACACAGTGAAACCAGCCGCTGAGTCACGACTAGAAACCAGCCGCTGAGTCACGACTAGAAACACAGTGAAATGAAATAGAAACAGTCGCTGACCCTCTCCTGGTCTGCCCAGGGCCTAAAACAGCTGTCAAAGAGTCTACTATTTTGGGTTGGAGGATGGACTGGATAGCGACATGAACGTATGTACTGTCGGTCTACATGTTATTTGAAAAGTTTTTGCCAAGTACATTACATGTCAGTGTTGTTGAGATGACAGTAAAAGGGGTGTTTTAACTGTGATTGTTCATGAACTATTAGAAATAAAATATGCTTGGCTAAGAGTCGTTGACTATTGGCTTGTCAAGCAAAGTATGAAGAACAAAGGATGGTATTACCCAACATTTATCAAATTGCCCTGGAAATTATCCAAAATGCCCCCGAGCTGCAGCTATCTATTATTTTAGTAATCGAGTATGCTACTGATTATTCCAACGATTAATCAAGTCATCGGATAAGAAGTACTTTTAAAATCATCTCCAGTATAGTCTACACTAGGGGTGTCACGGTAGGTGTATTCGTCCCGTGACGACGCGTTACGGTATGGTTCGGTGCGTGTAGCTATATGACAAATACGTCAATACACACTCCCATTAATTATGTTAGTGATAATTGTCAATATCCAAATCCTCTTGCGCTGTATGAACATTGCACATCAGAAAACATCGACAACTCATCCTAGCACCGTGTATTCAGGCTAAATATAGTCCATTTAACTTTCGGAAGCCTTTGCTCTCAACAATTTGAGTGGAAGCGTCTTGCGCAGTCATTCATTGCCATGTTATCTTGTGTGGGCTAAGAGCTAAACGTGTTAGCTTGTGTGGCTAACGTGTTCAATGCTATAGCGGTCCTGCTGTCCTGGCGTCCACATGCCTGTGCTGAATGTCGGTCAAGTGGTTAACGTTATATGCGAGTTTTATCTGACACAGCCTACATACATGATACAACCATATTTTCATTGACTGGATCAAAATACTGCCAAACTGCGCTGGTTTTATGAGATGCCATCTCCTTTCCTCTCCTTTGACCTGTCTAGTAAATGAAGCAACAGAGCATTATCTTGAACGCAGCGCCGCTGCTGGCTATTTGGGTGCCCTATGCGTAATTTTTTCCATTGTGCGCACACCCCCGTCCCAAGAAAAACTCACAAATGCAATCTCTTATGTGTGTGTGTGTGTGTGTGTGTGTGTGTGTGTGTGTGTGTGTGTGTGTGTGTGTGTGTGTGTGTGTGTATCGAGAAATCTGGTAATAATAATTTCATTATGTCTTACTTGAGATGCCTGAATTATTTCATGTTACATGCAGAGGCGCTTTATTTTGAAACTCCAAGAATGAAGAATCTGCCCTATGCAGGAAAGTAGCTTAACAAAAATAGTGTGTTGCAAGATGGACTGAAAAGTCCGCTGTTTATCTCCCTTTCTGCTGCAGCATGTTGGAGAAATAAATGTTCAGTTTGAACAACACCCGTTCTGGTCATTATAGAGCAAGATGATAGCTTCCACTACACAACACTGTATTTACGTAGGCTAGGTTACATATTTGCGGGTGGGAGGAATCTCGCACTTGTACTGATGTCCAGACTGGTGACCAATGGAAACGTGAGTTTGTTTACTGAGTCTCGTGTAGTTAACGAGGAGATCCCACAACTTTCTTTTAAGGGGGCACCGTGGCCAGTTCAAAACAGGGAATGCCAAACTGGCCGCGTGTGGAGAGTTAATTTTAGAAGGGGCATTACCAAACTGCGGGGCATCCACCGCACTGTCTGTTTGACCGTGGTATTCCTGCTCTGGATGATGCCCTAGGCGACACTTGGTGCCCTACGCTCAGCGCGCTGTGCGCGTGTAGGGAGCAGTGACCCTGCTTGAACGCTGTTTAATTCTCAAAAACAGCAGCACGGCAACTTCACAGCATAAAAGCACGTGAAGGCAGAAATGGTAGGGGTGCAGCGAATGGGGGAAACAAGGGGTACTTTCAGAGAGGACCCAGAATTCCTAGCAGTGCCCCTATGACATGGAGAAGAGAGCAGACACTATGACATGGAGAAGAGACTCAACATCTGCCATACGAGCTTCAGCACCACTTGGAGAGGAGAGCAGACACGGAATGACATATTACATATTGATCTGATACAATATGCTGTGTACCTGGTTTGCGCTGGCCTTTTCCAACCTGTCCACCATGATCTCAAACTGTAAAGGTTTGATCTCCATTTTGCGGTTGAGCCTGTTGAGCAGCGTCTCGTCCTCTGAGTCCATGTCGTAGTCCGGCTGCTCGTTATCCAGACCCAGGGCTGCAGGAGGAGAACACACCGATGTTAGCCTGGAGATGGGTCGTCTCACCTGATTCCCAAGTACACCATTTCCGGGTTTTCCCGCACGAAAAACTGTGGCAAGCCTCCGATTGGCTGGGCTGTAACGGAAGTCTGGCTCTCTGCGTGCATTGGTGCATCATTTCAAAATGTACCGCCCCACGAGTTGCGCCGCGCAAATAAGGAGGTCCGTGGTTGGTCAATTCATGTCTGTCACACATTTTGTTTTGGTCTTAGGGGGCAGTCCTTAACCACTTGTCAAGAGCTGTACCCCAAAGGGGGAAATGTATCTACGGCTGGGTACTGCAGGACTAGGAGATGGGAAACAACAGGACATATGTCCTCCCAGCCATGCTTCATGTTACTCAGGGTAGAACAGTAACACCAACCAAATGCTGGGATAATGGATCATGTTTTTCTTTTTTCTTTTTTCTTAATGCTTGGTGCACTCGAGAGAGGATATTTAAATCTTAAAACAATATTACAAACGTGGGAAACCATAGACATAATGACAGATTTAACAGATTTTCTTCTCTCAAATCGCAAACAAGCCCACACTACAATTTTATAACACCACACACTACAAGATTATTAAGATTATCTTGCCCGACGAAGCTGCTGTAACGTTAGGCAACTCCTGTGGCCATGGAGAGGCAGGAGTCAGTCAGAAGTTTACAAACATGGAGGAGGAACAGCAACCCTATGGAGCCTGAGTTTGAGCGTCTGACTCTAGCTGGCTGACTGTTTACATTTTAAAATCTGCGACAGACAGGCAGGCAGGCAGACAGACAGGCAGACAGACAGGCAGGCAGACAGGCAGGCAGGCAGGCAGACAGGCAGGCAGACAGACAGACAGACAGACAGGCAGGCAGACAGACAGACAGGCAGGCAGGCAGACAGACAGACAGACAGACAGGCAGGCAGGCAGGCAGACAGGCAGACAGGCAGACAGACAGACAGGCAGGCAGACAGAGAGGCAGGCAGGCAGGCAGGCAGACAGACAGGCAGACAGACAGACAGGTCTGAGGAAGAGATGAGAAACTGTCACCCTGTGGCTATCTGTGTGTTATAACGTTGGCAGCTATTTAGCCTCGTGCTAAAAGGTTTACTGTTGCTAGTTAATACTAGTGTCAGCTGTCCCGGCTGGGATGTTAATGTTGTATATCACGTCAATGGCGGGGAAAGTGTTAAGTCTCCCAAGTTTCCGTTACACAACGACACTGATTCAGAAGGGTGAATATTTGAGTTTAGATCCAAATAAATAATGTTCTCCAAGGCTTCCAGATGTTTTGTGAATTATAATTGTAACGTTACACCCAGCAAAATAATTGAGACAATGATCATTTTAGTACATTTTTGCAGGCTTCAACCACACCCTCATCCAGTTGTTGGGTTTTGTGAAGGATAATATATTGCAGTTGCTTCATGATGCAGGGCACAGGACACACAGCTGTGAAAGGAACACAGTACTACTCACGCTGAATGTGGATGAGCTGTTTGGGAACCTTGAGCTCTCCTTTGTACAGGCGGTCATAGTAGGTGATGTTGCTCTCAGCCTCGGGCACCGGGATGACCATGTGCTCCTTCTTCTCCCTATACACCTGCTGCGCTGAGATGGCCCTCTGGAGATGGTGCTCCTGAGGAGGGCAGCCAACACAGCGTTAGTCTGCTGACAAGTGCACAAATGATACAATTCCAGACACTGTTCCTAACTGAAAGCTAAGGCCTAAAAAAACGTTTTTGTTCGGTTCTGGTTTCCGACCGACCCTGTCAATTTACGTGCGACCCAAATTTATTTTATGAGCTTGTTGATTTGACGGTGGCGCTAAGGGGCGGGGTTTGCCACTGTGCGAAGGTGCTTTTCGCTACGGATACTTTAAAACGAAAATGGCAGGGAGCATGGCGGACATGTGCTTTGTGTCGCTTCTCTGCCCATGCAGCACTAGCGTGCCAACCAAAATTGTGAGATTGGGGTTAAAATAATTTGAAAACGTGCTTCAGGAAGTTAAACAGTGCCCTTGTATATTCGTATCAACAGCCGGCAAAGTGGACAGAGCTGACAAATGGATGGATATCGCCAGCGATGTGGTGTCGACCCCCACTCAGCAGCTTGGTTCGCTCATCAGTGGCGTCATGGCTTTATTTCAATTCAGGTATTTAGCACTGAAGTGCACGGCAGAGCTAGAACCTGTGCCCTTGACGGCTCAAAGTACCGCGACTCCGTCTGCCTTCGAGATACTTTTTCGTGCACAGCAACTTACTCATTTGTGGTAGAGTACATGTAGGCTATGTTATGATAAAAGCATCCATCGCTGCTGTAATTTTAAGGAAAATAAAAATATATATATATTTCCTATCTCTCCCTTGCTGCCACTGGAAAAAAAATAATAATAAAAAATAAAAATCCCTACTCAACTGACAACCAACAGGAACCAAACTTTTTTTTTTTAGGCCTAAGTGACATACTTACATTCATACACATTTCAGAAGCTACGTATCAAATTGAATAAATATATATTATACATTTAAGCACAATAAAACATTAAAGGGATACGCCAACTTTTGGGGGAGTTTCGCCCATTTACCATATTGCCCATATAGAACTAAGATACACAATAGAGGGTATGCTCCAACATCACTTTCCCACCGGAACACGCCTCCTCAATTGGGACTGAGAGGCAAAACCTATGGGCAAAACATTAAGCTGTTGTTTGGAGCAGCAGGTGTCATTTATGGGGACATTCACACCAAAAGCGTTTTTGGATTTAATTCTCTATGTAAGGACGCGCTAAACATGGTCCTCTTTCAAGAACGCACCTGGCGTTTAAACGCTGGTGGCGTCTCGCTTTTTTGCGGAGCGCTCTGGCCGTTTTTAAGCTGAAAAAGTTGAACATTTGGAGGAAAAGCGCAGTGCTGGTCTTTTTTACTCATCCTACCTTTTCTCCTCCCAGAGGAGGAGAAAACTCCTCCTCAACCTCCGCTGCTGCCAGAATTGGCAATAATCTGGTAGAGTTGCTCCGATCGATCGGCACTTGATCGGAATGGGCCAATTTGGCCTTTTTCGGCTTTGATCGGAGTTATCAAAAGTGCCGATCAAACAAGGCCGATCAGAATGACACAAAATCTGCAAGAACTACTACCAGAGACGTTTCAATATAGAGATAGTGCACTCCCAGGCTGCCAAGTAGTATTCTTCCGGTCTCCTAAAGGGCAGCTTGTGATTGGCTGTCTCTCCGTGTCATGAAGCTTCATTGGCTCCCAAGTTTCCTTAGGGGGCGTGGTGGTAGTGGCAAAAAAGTGTTTGGAAGTTGCACTCTCTCTATAGCGAAAGCAGCTTGGGCGAGAACAAACAGCATAGCAGCTAACATGGCGTCGCCTGTCTGGCAATTTTACAACTTGTTGGAGAAGGACAACAAATTTGCCGTTTGCATTGTGTGCTCAAAGGAGATACCGCGTGGAGGAACGCAGCAGAAGAGTTTCAACACTACGAACCTCATAAGACATTTGAAGGTTTCCCACGTCAAGGAATTTGAGGAGTTTACAAAGTTGGCGAGCGCGCAGCAACCCGTACGCCACTCACTCAGCTAACTGTAACAGAGACATTGAAACGACAGCAACCCTACAGCAACGACAGCAAGAAACGAAAATAAATAAATGCAAAGCTAATGGAATTCATATGTCTTGATCAGCAGCCGCTGTCTGTTGTGGAAGACCTCGGGTTCAAACGCCTCATATCCTGCTTGGATCCACGTTACACGCTGCCAGGACGTAAATATTTAACTGACGTTTGCCTGCCGGAATTATACCAAATTGTGTACAAGCACATCGAGAGCCTTATGAAAGACAACACCACGTCAATCAGCTTCACGACTGACATTTGGAGTTCGAGTGTCTGTCCTATGTCCATGCTGAGCCTAACTGCGCAGTTTATTGATGAAAAGTTCGACCTGAACAAAGTTGTACTTCACTCACAAGAGTTTTCTGGGTCACACACCACGGAGGCTATCGCTGCAGCTTTCACAGACATGTTCCAAGCTGTGTTGGTGCACATGTTGTGTACATAGTATTATATTTTTTGTTTTATAAGACTATTTATTTTTCCACAGGAAAGCTACAGTATACAGTACAGTCTACTCTGTAATAAATAATAATAAAACGGTTGCCAATTCATGATACTTTCTCATCTCCTAATTTTAATACTTAATATACAATGTCGATGTTGTTAAGAATAATTAAATATATGAATAATGCGACACAATAAATAGAAGGCTTGAATTGATGGATTTGACGCGGTGATCGGTCATATCGGGATCGGCAGATACTGCTTCCGGTGATCGGTGATCGGCCTCAAAAAAGCTGATCGGAGCATCTCTATAATCTGGCTTTCATGTTGACAGTCAACAACATCAAACAGACAAAACTAGCTGGCTACCGTCCATGTGGTCGTTGTGTCCTGATCTGTACTGCACGCGACTGCAGGGGAAAACAAAACGAAGCACACACAAAACGGGTGTGAACGCCGCCTATCTCGGCTGATTACTGCATTGAAGCTTCAGTCTTGCTGGCACTCAGTGGGCGTGACCCCGCAGTGACTTCTGCCTCTGTGACATCACGTGCATACCCTCTTATACCTTTACCGCCAGTCCGCCACTCTCCGTACAATATACAGTGAACTACACTCGTCCAGTTAGTTCATATCACCATAGATATATTACTGTAGATGGGTCACCGCAGGCTCCGCCAATTCTAACAAATGGTAGCAGCAAGTCTCCTAAATGGGCGTGGTCAACCATTGACTCAGACCTGCCGAAAGACTACTAAGTGGGCGTGTCCGTGGAAAACCATGGGCAAAACCCATGTACGGTGGTGCAGTGGTAAGCGCTGTCGCCTCACAGCTGGAAGGTCCTGGGTTCGATTCCCACCTGGGACGCTGTGAACGCTGAAGGAATGCGTGCCCGTCCGCATGTCCTTGAGTGCCCACCGCCCGGGTGGGGTCATCAAAAGGGCCTTTCTGTGTGGAGTTTGCATGTTCTCCCCATGCCTCCCGGGGGTTTCCTTCATATAGGAACTCCTTCACCAAAACATGCAATATCCTGGTTGCTGATGTGGTGCCTCCTCTGGTCGTTAAGGGCGCCTGTTCGGAGGGAGGGGAACTCGTTGGAATAGCGTGATCCTCCCACGTGCTATGTCCTACCGGTGAAGCTTCCACTGTCAGGTGAAAAGAAGCGGCTGGCTAACTGCCCATGTCTCGGAGGAAGCATGGAGCCAGTTTTCGGCTCTCCCCAGATCGGCAGAGGGTGGAGCAGCAACCAGGATAAATAAATTAAAAATTTGCAGTAATGTGGGATAAAAAAATTATAAAAAAATCAGGGAAAAAATACAAATAAAATAAGAATATCGGCCGATATATCGATATCGCAATTTTTTTACTCCCTAATATCGGTATCGGCCTCAAAAATCAAAAAGTCGGGCTCTACTTCTCTTGCTGTTTTTTTTTATACCATTTTCACTGTTCATCTGCTCTTGGTACTCTGTTGCTCTGTCTGCTCAGACGGAGTGCCCAGAGTGCGAACTGCCACTCAGACTGTAGTGCTTTGAATAACCCAATGGTATTACAACAGCGCTCCCAATTTACCAACGGTCCAGCTTGTGCAAGAGTGGGCTCTGGCGCTCGGAGTGACTATTTACGAGTGCATCCCACGTAGAGAATCTGTAGTGGCTGATAAATATAAAAATAAGACTTTTGAGTACCTACATAGTCTGCACTTCTTACAAGTATCTATTACATTATTTGTAAAGGTACAGGAAGGGTTAATAAACGTTTAATATGAGTATATGAATACACACCGTCATGAATTGGATATGAATTTTGAATTTCAAAAATAGGTGCACTATCATCCATTTGCAGCGACTGGAAGAAAATGTATGACGTGATAAAGTAAATGATATTAAACTATACAAAAGACAGATGGAGGATTGTTAATTTATGAGAAACTTTGTGGAAAACAGTACAGGATTAAATATATTGTATATGCTTGTGATTTTTTTATGCTGTCCGGAAATGGTTGACATGACACTACTACAGCAACAGACTAGTGCATGCATGCACATAGCCACCCTGTATTGATGAAGCCTATATATCCACATACTTATTTACTTTATTCAATGTGAGCTGCATGATTAAACTTTTTGCAGCAACAAACTATGAATATCCACGCAGCTACAAGTGTTTGCATAGGTCAGGGATACAAACTCATTGTCATGAAGAGTGAAAAGGGTGACAGATACCAGGGCAGACACAACACGACTACAAATCATTCGCTTAAGTGCCCTATTTTGGCATCAAACGGGGGACTGTCACCTAAAGGTGACTAGTTTGCATCCCTGAAGATTACGGTTAAGTGTTAGCAGGCTGGGCATACAACTTTTGAAGTCAACTGACCACTGTCACTGACATTGACAAGTGGATGCAGAACTTGCAGAGTTCATTTCTTGGCTACCAAAGACGTTATAAGAACAGAGATGGTTCTTTAAGCATAGGCTGGTTGCCTGCCAAAGTGCTCGTAGAGCGACACATTTATGATCATAGCATATTAGCCATAATTTGCTGCTGCCGCTTGGCTGGTACCATGCCTGCTGCATCGCCAGTCGCCAAGAGAACTACGCAGAAACGTTTACGTCAGTGCCACAAAACGCCCCCAAATCTCAGTGGTGCTACGCAAACGGCGTACAACATACGTAGCAGGTACGTCAACACCGTAAATTCGGAGGGCCCGTTCATTCCCCGTACACAGCTTACGCACAAGAACGTGCGTAAAGCGATCGTGAATAGCACTGCTCCACATAGCACACGGGTGATCCCCCAAAGATTTATCTAATTTAAAACATAACCATACCAATTCCTCCTCTTTCTCCATGCCCGTCGGCATCTGCGGCACCGACCGGTTGATAGACACGCAGTCGGTCAGGTCTGGAAGGTCTCTGTTGCGGTAAACCGGGAGAGGTTTGGCGGCGTCTAGCGCCCGCGCCCGGAACGATAATTTACTCATTGTTTGCGCCTAGCGTAGTCACCGAGAACACGAAGGAAACATGAATCCCGCCAGAAAACGCTCAAAATATCCACGTAAATCCACACGGGACGCGACGGTTTCCGCTAAGGTCGAATTCATTGGTTTCCGCTCGTCCGAAAACCCGTGCGAAAATCCATTTGTGTGTCAGTTTAACTGGACGTGACGGCAGTTTTTCTCGGCTCCTCTGCTCTCTGCGCCATGGAAAACATGGCGGACATGTCCACACAGCGGAGCAATCCCGGCAGCCACTGCGGCACGTCTGAAAAACACAGGCCGTGACACTGCGCTGCGTGCGCATCTTCATGCAACATGTATGAAGAAACGGCCCACACTGCTCGCAGACAAGATGATGCTGTACACTGCTTGCAGACAAGATGCTGTTTGAAGAACGTGTGGTTCTCAAAGTGGGGTGCAGGGACCCCCCCAGGCCCAGGGGTCCTTGAGGAGGTTCCAGGGGGTCCCCACCAAAGCATAAGTAACACAATGACAGAATGTATGGTTATTTTGGTCATCATGGGTGTCATACACTTTATGTAAATAAAACATCTATAAAGGGGGGGGAATCATATGGGGTCCCTGGGACAAAATCTTATCAAATGGGGGTCTGTGGTCTAAGTTGTGTCAGTTTAGGTTGACTGCAAAAGAAGAACCACTGAAAATAAAAAATAAAGTTGCATTCACCATTTAAATTACAATCACCTTGATAGCAAACATTCTTCACTTAACCTTGACCTGTTTATAACCTTCTAAAATAACCAAGCTGATTCCTTGAATGGTCTAACATGGAACTAAGTCGGAAGTCCCAAACGGCAAGAGTAGAAGTATAATTAGTCTGCTTTGGCTCAGTACAGTTTGGAGGGCCACTCAAAGTATTGCTATAGGGCCCGGGTCATCAATTTAAACCTAGGGGTTCCCAACCTTTTTTGGCTCGTCACCCTACTTTGACATCACACACATCTAGGGACCCGAGACATTCAAATTCTGGTACACCATTGATAATATCATCAGTGACATTGTCAGTGATGTCACATAGTATGTTTCTTTTTCCCAACAGAATTCTCTGTAATCTGAGAATTCTGACCTTAATCTCAAAACTCTAACTTTTTCCTCAGAATTCTGGCAGTAACTCGGAATTCTGACTTTAATCTCAGAATTCTGACTTTATTCTCAGAATCCTGATTTAAAGTTATAATATAAAATTATATAAAAAATGAAGAGTCAATCACAATCTTGATTGAGGCTATGGTCCATGACCATTGATGGAAGCCTTAGTTTGCAGTATATAGTGACATTAGTAATGTCACATATAATGCATAGTCTCAACGCCAGACCCATGAGAGTTTTTACGCTGATAGACTACGTTACTGCATGCTGCAGAGCTTTCTCTGGGTCTGGGACGCTTCCCCCCAGCCGGCTGGTTATGGGAGGGAACCATTCACTTGGCCAGTGGTGGATTTCAGTCCTCCCCAATCAGTAACGACTTTGCGATCAGACGACACGGGAGGCGCAGCCCATTTTTCGAAACGCTCTCTCATCGGTGCTACGACCTGTCATTCAATTTCAACTCGCCTTCAAAAACCAGCAGTGGCTGTGAAGTGGCACAGACTCACTTATGTAGTATGCGGAGCGCAGCGATTCAACATATTTGAGTCTGGGGAGAGACTACATAATGCAACACTGTTTGGATTACCACTCATCGCCACAGGTGACCCCCAAGAGAACAAAGCTGAAATCTTAGAGATTGTCACTTTAAACTCAGAACTAAAAATAAAATAAAAAATAAATCGCAAGTGAGCCTAATAATCTCCGGTAGTATTAAATTGTGTGATGTAAAAAAATAATAATAGAAAATCAAGCAACCCTATTTGAATTCCAGGCGACCCCACTTCAGGTCCTGACCCTATAAGGTTGGGAACCACTGGATGAACCATGGAACCTATGTAAAAACCACTGCCGTAATATTGATCATTTTGTATGGGACACACACACACCACCTCTCAGCCCCAAGCAAGGGCCCAGGAAAATTTAATCATTCCTATTGCAACTGTGTCCCAATTGTTTTTGTTTGTTTTCCAAGCCTGTGTAACACAGATCTGATGTTTTTAGTGCACTGTGAGCGTGAAGAAACATGTGGAATTTGGCCTTCTCATTTCTGAATTGGACCATATTCATGTGTGGTCCTCCTCACAGGTGTGAGCGAGTCAACTTTGCTCAAGTTCCAAGTCAGTCTCGCGTCTTTCTTGAGGCAATGTCAAGTCCAAAGTCCAAATGTAGAATACCAAGTCAAGTGCATTGTCATTAATGTCGACTCGAGTCTGACTCTAGTCCAAGTCATGTGACTTGAGTCCCCTATCTTTTCAGGCACGGCGCACACCAAAAGCTAAAACTACTTTCAAAAGGTGCAATCTGTGTCACTATGCCATTTGGTTGTGATTTGTATCTTTCTTCTTGATACAGCAGTGTATGCCTGTAAGACATTGTTTCACAAACTATGGGTCAGGACACAAATGGGTCACAAGCCTGTTCCAGGTGGGTCCCTACGGGATAGGAATGGATACTCAAGATATGGGGGGAGGGGTCATTTTGTGCCAATTAAGACGGAAGCACAAGCTTTTCATACAATACAATCCTTTAATATAAAATTAAAACAATAGTCTTTGTTGTGTCATAAAACCTTTGGAAGATACTCCACAGGAACATTTCTTAACAAAATATAGGCTTTCGAGCCACTTTTCTCTCCCTGTAAGGTCAGGCAGGTTTCACAATTAAAAACATTTAGAAGCTCATGTTGAAATGCCACAGAATCGGAATATTATGGATGCAGCCACATCAAAAAGGGCATGAAAAGATGTTTTAACTGGAGACCATTTCATACATTTTGGCGCAACAATATAGCCATTTACAATTCCCAAGTTATTTACAATATACCTCTCTGTTCCTTTCTGTACAAATCACCACCTGCCACATTATGTTAGGCGTGTTGAGTAAGATTGACAAAATAAATACTTCAGTACAATCACTCATGACAGCTGCAAAGAAAGCAGTACATGTGTTTACACGCACACCATTATTCCTTACTATTTAAGCCTTCCTGTAAACATCATCCTACTATCAGCCAGGATCATCTGGTATGTATACAGACTATCCCATTTATCCTCAGTTTTCATGTGCTGTGCAAGTCCTAACACTGTGTAATATTGGGAATATTCAGTTAATTCATGTACATAAAATACAGTATAGTGAATAGGATAGGACATTTCATATAAGCAGCTTAAGACCTGGGATATAGCCTAGCACTGTGTGCAAGTAACAACACTCATTAACAGAGGTACTGAACACATGGTATTGAACCATAATCAAACCAAAGATTTCAGATGAAAGGGGAAGTACCAGGTTACACTGTATATGATAAAGAATCTTAACCTCACGACAAAAAAATAAAGTTAAGAAAACGTCATTGTCATCCCCTCTTGGCAATTTCACATGACAAAATAAAACTGAGCTTTCTCAATTCATTAGCAAATGTCTTCTCCAGAGTATTACTTCACTTTTACTCATATTCACAAGCCTATATTGCAAATGCAACAGGTGCAAATAGTGACATCTTTTGAGTCACAACAAACAATTATGTTGTGACCTTTTTTTTTTGCATGGGAAAAATAACACTGAAAATGTAGCCAACATGTACATAACTATAAACAGCTGAACAGGTCATTGCTTTTCTCTCAAGAGAAAAACACAATTCTAAGGCTTTTCAGAGTACAACTTCTCTAATTATTGCTTATCATAGTACTCTTCTTTAAAGAAATAGCTCACCCTAAAATGAAGATTTGAATTATCCCACATAGCTCTATCTCAGCCTTCTCCCCAACTCCTGAATTAAAAAGGCACCGGTCACAAATTTCCATTTTGAGGTGAACTATTTATCACCAGAACAATGTTATCTGCTAATGTTTTGGACATGTGGATCCATCAGGGGTTTTGCCTTGAAGGGACTTGATATACCGACTGGTTACATTGAGATCTTGGGAAATTAACATTGTAGTAGTAGACCTCCAGCAACCGAAATCGTGCCTTAAAACACCCCAGAATCCACAAAACTTTGCATTTTATACTGTAATGTGTAATTTGATGGGTTTTCAAACTATATGCAGGTAAATGTTTTGATATAATGGAAGCCTTTGCAATGAGTCGGCATAACATTGGTTTAAAGTACCTCAAGAAAAGAAAAAACGTGTCCGCAAAAGCAGCCTCAGGTAATACAGCCTCACAGCAAAGAATGATATAAAGAGGCAACATGTTGAAAATGGCATCCTTCATTGAGAGGTTCAAGAGTAAAACCAAGAACAATCACATGAGCAAAGACAGTACATTTGAGCAAACATTTTGAACCCTATTGTAGCTTTGACAGCTTATAGCTTACACTTATATAATTTATATAATTATTTATTAATGTATATAATTGTATATATATAATTATATAAATATATAATTTCCAGTAGGTTGGAGTGAAACAAACAAAGAGAGAGAGAAAATGATTGCACTAGCACAACACTGTCCATCAAAGTAATATTGCAAATATTTTTTCTATTGGACCAGTCTGAGAATTCTCTGTCAAAGCCAACTATAACCTATCTATGGTTTAATGAAAAGCACTTCACCATAACACATTTAGTAGAGTGTGAGGCTCTCATACAGATGGTTTGGTATAGTCAAAGTGAATAAATTAAAGAGGCACAGGAATTTAGAAACTTGGAGATATTTGTAGTTGATTAGCATATTATGCTCTTAAGACTGACTTGTCAGGAGAACGGGTCGCAGCCCACGTTACCCTCAACACCAAAACTCCACTACTGAATATTTATGGGAGATTCATCATCCTATTGTAGAGACCTAGCCAGAGAAAGCTTCAAGCATCATGAGAAATCGGAAAGTGTCCCTTGCCACCGTAGCTGTAACCCAGCAGATGCTATTTGAAGGTGCTGTAACGCTTTTTCTATCCGTAATATATCTGTGAGGGGTCGACAAGGTTGTTGATTAATACCAACATTATTACCAATGATTATCTGACCAGGTGCTGCGAGTTCCAAGAGACACACCTTAACACCTACAGGATCATCTCTGGTATATGCAGTGATATCACCCAGTTTTCTCGGTTGAAATTTACTTCAAACAGTCTTTCAAACATCAGCTCCACTTTTTGTCCAAATATTTTTTTTATCAAAAATAATTTGAGAAACTAAAGCATCAGATAGGGATACAAATGACAATTCAATAACTTGGGAAGTGTGTTACTCTTCTCCCAGATGATGTGTAGAAAATACATTCAAAATTAAGACAGAAATGGAAACCATGAGATGTAGGCTAGTAGGACCTATTTGCATGCCCTATATTTATGCAACCTGTATGAAATATACACTACTGTAAATCTACAGTAACAGTTATATTTATGACAAGGCCCACCATAATAGTAGTCTAAATAAATCACACTGTTTTGAGTGAAGCAAAGCATGAAGATAAATGTACAGTCGTTCTGCACCGAGACACCAGGATTTTTGATGGGAAAGTTGGCACGGAGTTGACTCAATAATATAGAAGAATATTCCACCAATATGAATGTATAATTATGTGTTAGGCACCTGCTTTTCAATGTTTGTGTACACATTTACTTCTTCTTCTGGAGTTAGTGACTTGACAAAGATCCTGCTGAGGACAGGTTTGACAATTATTTTTTAAGCATGAGGGAGAAGAAGAATAAGAAGAAGGAGGAGAAGAAGAAGGAGGAGGAGGAGGAGGAGGAGGAGGAGGAGGAGGAGGAGGAGGAGGAGGAGGAGGAGGAGGAGGAGGAGGAGGAGAAGGAGGAGGAGGAGGAGGAGGAGGAGGAGGAGGAGGAGGAGGAGGAGGAGGAGGAGGAGGAGGAGGAGGAGGAGGAGGAGGAGGAGGAGGGGCAAAAGTTAACCCACCCTGGGACCCATCCAAAAAACAAACAAACAAACACACAAACAAACAAACAAGCAAACAAGCAAACAAAAAATATCCACACGCATTCAATGTCATCTAGAGATCTTCCTCCTTTTGGGTTTCTGGGCTTTGACATCTTTCTGTGAAATATGGTGGATCACAAGAAAAGAGAAAGAAAGTGTTAAGTGACTCACCAATGTTACATCTTTTGCGACTCTTGCCCCTAGTATAAAACAAGTTGGGTTTCCATCCAAAGCATCGCAAATCTTAACACGTTTTTCAGAAAATCGACGAAAGGAATTGCAAAATGATGCATGTTTCCACCCACTACTATTATGAAAATATTAGGAGTTGATACAGTACGTGCCGTTGTCTTGTCATTCAAAGCAAAGTGTACAGGTGCTAATTAGCTTAACAGCAAATATCTTCAAAAATGTAGAAACATGTCATTCAACATAAACACCGAGTCAAGCTGCTCAGTATATTAATGATACTCACGCTGCCTGTCAATTTATTCAACTGGCTCATTGCATCCTCTATAGCAGCCTCAAGGTAGCTGTTTAACTCCCCACCACTGTAAAGACAAACAATATCTTATTAGATCGATTCAGAACATTGACACATTAAAGCCCCCATCCAGCCAGTTTTGTAATTTTTAAGATATTTCATGTGTAGCTGTGTTTTTTCCTGCTCTGCCAATTATATCAAGTGTTTTCCACTGCATTTTGTTGAGAAATAACCTTGTTTTTGGCTCAAAGTCTTAAATGAGCTCACGCGCTAGAAACAGGTGCTGACGTCAACGTTTATGGTTGTCAATGCTCACGTCACCTGTCATATTAATAATATACAATATTACAGTGAATACAAGGTGGAAAACTGACTGGAGTGGGGCTTTAAGTATGTTGTCAACTGTATATCACTTTTCTTGTGAATAAAGGTTAGGTATTGACCAGAAATGAAATCTCCAAAACAGAACAGTTAAAACTATTTACTGACATAGCAAAATGTAGCTTAAACTTACCTTTGGTGATTTCTGTTTGCTTTGTATACTTCCTCCAGGTCATCTTTAGGCGTTTTATGGAATCTCTCAGGGTCTATCTGTGTCAACCAGCATAGAAAGTTAATGAGAATAATTACCATCAGTCAATAACCATGTTGAAACTCACTGAATGTCATTCAAGATAATTGTGTGGGTTCAGCCCATTATGCTGTCACCCTAATGCAAATTATTTTGCATTTCAGAGTACAACCACCACAGGACAAAAATGGTACTATTGAATATATATATATTCATATCTATATATTCATTAATATATAAATATATAAAGAGAAGAAGGATCCCCAGTGGAATGATCAGGTGCTGGTCGGTTGCAGGAACATTAAGAACCAGAATCAAAGTAATACCACCGACCGCACACTGGAGTAACTTTACTGTGATTTATTAGGCAACAATGCGTTTCGCAATCGCTTCCTCAGGTTCACTCAATCTAATGCCATGAGCGCTCAGGTGTGTTAAATAGGTTACATCAGGGTCACATGACAAATTACAGTCATATTTTTTCATTTGACAAATTACAAATTTGACCAAAGTTAAACACGACAGAGAAAAGCACTTTCTCTGCCTGATGGTGTGTTGAGCTCAATTCAATTCAATGCATTGCCACACGGTTATTAATTAAACTGCCTAACCTAACTAACGTACTCTGGCATAGCAGACCTAGCTCCACACTTCGATTTAGCGCTGTGTCAGCGCTGGAGAGCGCCACTAACGTAATCTAACCCAGTTACATGATGACTAGTTAACTGGATATTGTTTACATTAGTGATGTGTGGGTCAGGTGTTTTTTCAAACAGCGACCATCTGTTTCTGTCCTCATCAAGCAAAAATAGTGCAGTAAAAATGGATTAGAATGGTCTTGCTTAAGAATCCTAAGAATCGTGATCTCAATTCTAAGCAAGAAAATTGATATTCTCATTTGTATCCAGAATCGTGCAGCCCTAATAAGCAGCATCATGTCATTTGAAATAGATGAGTGTTTGACAAAAAACTAATTAGGAATCAAAGATGTTTTGCATTATTTGCTAAATCCTTTGTCATGAAACAGTAATGATCTCACCTTGCCTCGTGCACTGTGACACACATGGGGGAGAGATGTTTGGCCCTCCCTCTTCAGCTTGCTTGGCCATGATTGCAAGGCTAGACCCTGACCCCACAGCAGCTCTCTGGCATGTTGTCTTCTGGGGCGTTGTTGGAACAGTTGACCGGCACAGAGCAGGGCGGCCGATCGCAGGTCCTCCTCGCTAATCTTGCCGTCTCTGATGTCAGGTGTTATATATCCGTTTAGGTGTCCTTTAGAGTGCCTGTTGATGTTTCCGTTGAGCCGGCCTTCTGAATGTCCAGTGTGGTGTGTGAAGTCGCCAGAAAAGCCTGCCACTCCACCCTCGCTATTTCTGGTGTGATCACCTCCTAAGGTAGGGCATCCACCTTCAATACCCGTGAAGAAGCCATTCCTGGAGTCCCTTCCATTGAACGGAGGATGGGCGTACTCCTGCGAGGGCGGGCATGTGCGTCTTCTGAGCTTCTCGGTGTACAGGCCATTCCCGTTGACATCCGGACCGTGTGCCTGTAGGAGTTTGTCGCTGCTCCACAGATGACCTTCCGGACCCTCAAGGTCTCTGAGCCACTGTCTTCTCTGGGTGCAACGCCGAGGGGAGCTCAAACGAACAGGAGCTCCCATGGCGCCCGGGGGGAAGCTGTCCAGCTGATCAGGTTTCTTGCAGGGATGGCCCACGCTGGACTGATGTCTCGCCGCCTCCTCGGGACAGGAGTGACAGGGGCTGTGGATGACTGACTGGGAGAGCTTAATGGCTGCGAGAGAGGATGCAAATGCTTCACCGTTGTTAGGTGTGATAACACTGGGCATGGTCTCCCTGGTCAAGCCCACTTTAGTCCGCTGGTCCGGAGCGTTTACTTCTCTGCTATGATGAAGACCCTGGGTGGTTGGATATTCCCGCTGGCTGTCCGGGATGGAAGCGACACCAGACTGGAACAGGCCCTCTGGTCGACTAAAGACTGCCCGTTGATGGCGCGAGACCCTCTCGGGGAAACTCACCTATCGGAGATGTGACCCGAACCACACACACAAAAAAGCGGTTAGAAATTAAGAAAAGTTGGAAGGGGTCAACAAAAACATAAAATCCTGAATCATCATCTTTCTGACCTGGAAGTTCTGCAAGAGGCTGCTGATGGGGTTGGAGAAGGAAGTGTCATGACCTGGTAGGCTGTCATGGCTCGGTAGAAAGTGCCCCACCTGGAGAGGATGCTCACCCTGAACCTGCTGCCGCTGCTGCTGCCGGCTGGCTTCTGGAGCGAGACTCAGATCTAAGTTGAGAAAGTGAGACTCACCTATGGAAATGCAGAGAGAAAGGGAGCAAAAGAGTAAGGAGGGGTGAGGGGAAAGGCCGAATGGAAGAGAAATGGATGCAAAAAAAAAAGGAGGAAACAAGCACAGGAAAGGAGTGAGATGTCTTCAAGATGGTAACCTTGATCCAAACTATAAGTGGTATTGTGGAGAAACTATTGCGAATGTATCAGTGTAGATGCAAGGTGGCATTTTTTTGTACCTAAATTGTCGGCTACAGTAGATGTGCAAGTAGTGCATCAAATAATTTTAAAACAATAAAAGAATAAAAAATGCAAAGGTCAATTAAAAGGGTGATTAAAAAAAACAAATATCAGATGATGTAATATGAAAAATACAAATTATATATTTTCCAAAATGAGGAACCCCCTACATTGGTTCGGTTGGCCATCATGAACTCCTGCATACATCAGCAGCTCCACTGGGATACATACATTAAAGCAGGGGGAATCAAATGGAGACACGCTATGTCAAACAAGACCATTGTGATTCCAGCTACAGGTAAAGCTGAACCTTACCTTTCAACGTCTAGGCAAGTGTAGGACAGGATAGGACAAGAGTAGCAACCAACAATGATCAACGAGCAGTGACAGAGGGAATTCGTGAGCTTGCTGCTATCAAAGATTCATTTACAAAAACAGATGACAAACCTCAAACAAAGTAGCCACCATGATCCGCTAACTGGCTTTCTGCTGAATCCACAGAGCTTGGATGCGAAGTAAATGTGATCATTTGTGTGGCGCTCCTGTATTGAGACAGAAATGCATCCTATGTTGAAGGATATGTGTGTGAGGTAACCGGCACTGTAAGGGAACTGCTTGTCCAATCGGTTCTCCGACAAACACTGAAATTACAAAATTGACTGTACACAAAGAGAACAAATTAAACTATGGTTGCAAATTAATACATAGTCAATAACTTTGCTATGCATATGCATATGGAAAGGATGTTGACCTTATAGGCCTACCATAATTGACTGTCAGCAGTGATGCTCATATTCATCATAATGGTGGCAGAGCACATAACTCTCTCAACGTCCCAACCACCTAAAAAGCCTATGCTCCAGCCTCCAGCTCAGCATTTGGGTCAAGACAACATGCCAACTCATTTACCAAAGAAACTGGTTTCTAACTGAGACTTTAACGCCCATCAAAGAACAGGGGCTACTTGAGGTCACTCAGACACTTTCAGCCGAGAAGAGCTATATCGTGTATCTATTTTTATATTGTCAAATAAAATCAATCAATCAATCAGCTTAGCCATCTGATTCCCACACAAGTGACATGTGGATTCACTTTTAAGTGGTCTGTCACAGCTTTGGTAAAACATGGGCATATGGACCAAGATAAGACTTAATTAAATCTCTTATACCAATAAGAACTACTCGTAAAACATCCCAGAGTGGTGTGGTATATTTACAGGTTAAAACTCACAGATCTTTCATTGAATAAAGAAAAGATTAATAAGTCTTAATTAAAGCATACATGAACACCTACCTATAATGGCGATTCATTAAAAAATAATATAGACTTGAGTGTTAGATTGGGGGGCACTGTTGAAAGTGACCCTGAAAGTAAAATGTTTAAAATAAGTAACAAAAATGTGTCAATGACAATTAAGATGAAAAGGCTAGCAAAAGACAGACTGACACAAATCTTACATTTTCTCTTAGGTTTTACAGGCAAAACAAATATCTGTCCTGCTGCAGCAGTTGCATAGGTTTGACTAATGTAACGTGTGTTTACTTGTGTACAGAGCCAAATGGACAGGATGGCAGCTACATGTAGCAATGTTAATTACAAATAACTAAAATGTATGCAATTTATGGCTACCGGTATGTATTTTTTTTCACTTGACTTGTGAAAATTAAGCAGAAATAAGAACCTTCACTGGACAGGGGGATACTATTATTTTAACACCATAGCAGTGATCATGTTCATAACAGTGTATCAAAATGAATCTGTAATGAGCTAATGGGGTTACCTGATTCAGAGAAGGTATTGAAACCACCATTTGACACCACTGAAGGCAATCCCGTTCTGTCTCGGAATGGGACGTTGCCTTGGGATCGTTTCACATGGTGTCCAAAGTGCTGCCAGTGAGGGTTTGGGTTGCCCATTGACCCCATAGCTTCATGTACACCGTAGCCTAGTGTGCCCACGTTGCCACCGAAGCCAGGGGTGTGCATTTTATTGATTGGACCTAGTATAAACTGATCCATGTTTAGAGGTTGACCTACACTCCGATTGCACTCGCTGCTGCTGAGGTTGTGTCTGTTTGGGATCTCCACTCGGCTGTGGAGCTGATGAGGTCCATGTCCACTCTGTGACGCCGGCATCTCCACTCTGCTGTGGAGCTGGTGAGGTCCATGTCCACTCTGTGACGCCGGCATCTCCACTCTGCTGTGGAGCTGATGAGGTCCATGTCCACTCTGCGACGCTGGCATCTCAGCCAGCACCCTCTCCTCCAGGAAGGGAGATTTTGCAGATCCAGACGGGTGGTGATCTGCGTATATATGGCCATTCGGAACATTCTGGTTGCTCATAGATTGAAGTAGATGGCCCATTGTTGTGTTAGATGCCCCCCTTTGCTGCATAAGTCTCTTCATGGGCTCTGGATAGCCAGTGGAGCTGGAGTCAGAGCTACACTGGATGTTCACGTTGAAGGTCATGCTACCTCCAGCCTCATTGGGCTGTTTACGCTTACGAAGCATCTCTCTCTGCTGGGCCATGAGTTTGTCTCTGAGTGCTGCCCTTCCCCTCCGGCCGTCATTCACAGTGTGTCCAGAACTGTGTAGATATTTGCCATCTGAAATGCCATACCCGTCACCACCACCAACCAGTCCTGGATGTCCCAAATGAGTGGCCCGTGCCTCTGTTCCTAGCGTGGCGTCAGTCGGTTTGTTTTGATTGACTATCTGTGCTTTGGCTGCTGCTGACAGTAAACTGCTGGCCGGGAAAGAGGAGGGATTCTGCTGATCAAGCAGTTGGTTGGAGGTCCTTCCCAGAGCACTGTCAGATCCAGGAGCCGGAGGACATACGGAGTCGGGGTGGCTATGCATACCAGCATTCACTCCTGCTAGCGGCTGGTTGGCAGTCTCCGTCGGGTGATGGAATGGCAAGGAGGTCCGAGGAGACCGGGAGCGGAGCTTTGACACCTGTAGGCCCGTGGTGAGAGCACAACTCCCATGTTGAGAAGAAGAAATAGACGCGTGTGAATGATGTGATGGCTCCTCCATCCTAATGGGAGCAGGGCCAGCCATACGCATGGGGGATGTGATGTGTGAAGATGGGACAGATGAGGGTGTGGGGTGCTGAACCCTCTGGCCATGTCCAATAGGTCCAGACTTAGGCATTGGCATGGGGAGGTTGCTAGGTAACGGGACAATAGCAGGAGGGATGTTGAGATTCACAGTTGGGACCTGAGGCTGGGCAGTGAATTGGAGGCTTGAAGGGGTTGAGACCGTTTGTTCTCGACTATGAGTTTTAGTTGGAATGGGGTCAAGGATACCAAGAGGGTCATTTTCTGAACGGGTTAGAGGCGTCTTCTGCACAACACAGAGAGGGAGCTGAGAAATGTGTGGTTGCTGCTGAGTGTAGCTGACAGACGTGGATCTACGCTGAAAGTCCACACTTGGAGGAAAGTTGCAGGGTGAATTCTGTCTGTTGGAGCTTTTAGCATTAACTGAAGGTGATAAGGAGACACTACTACTCCTCCCAGTCAAAATGCAAGACAGCTGAGTGCCTGGAGCGGTGGAGCCGTGGAGCATGATGTTGGGCGAGGAGAGAGGAGTAAACCGCTCGCCATTCATATGGCCAGAAGAACCTGGGCTCAAGCCTCCGTGAAAACCAAGAACAGAAGCGTCGGGACTCCTCAGAGGATCGAGCCGTGGAGATGGGGTTCCATTACCGCAATGTTGTGAGCTACGTGAGGTGGATGAGGGAGGGCTAAGCAAGCTGTTTTGGTGGTTGTGATATTGGGACCTTTGGGAATTGTGGTCACCACCACCACCAAGCCTTGACCTGGTGTGGCCTGTGTATAGCTCCCTCTGGGCGGGAGAACCCAGGTCACGTGGGCAGTACTGCTGACCACACATTGGCATTTTGTAGGGATTCTTGCTGTCAAGAGTGAGCGGGTTGTAGGGGCCATTGTGCACATCGTTCCTGACTGCGTGATGATTCAGAGGACCCACATGACCAGCGCCTGTAAAATAAACAAGTGATCAGCTTATTATAGTCTCAAAAAGAGGAGAGCGGGGACAAAAAGCCATATTTAATAGACAGAAAATGGTGATACTGTAGTAGAATGAAGCTTGACATGTGAGCCTGGCTTAATTTATTTGTTCTTATACACATTTTCACTTCCATTTTCTTATTAAAAAGGTGCTATGTTTTACACACATACATTTTAACATCAATAAATCATTACCATATTAATTTGGACACATTGGTATTATTACTGTAAACAAATGAGTAGGGCGGTACCGAGTATAATTTTTTCACATTTGAATATTCTACTGAGGTTTTCCATGTCTGCCGTGACGTCATCATGACGTAAAATAAAAAAGAACATAAGAATACTTAGACCAAAAAAGATGTTAAAATGATTATTAATATTCAAATGCAGATTTTTTTTTATTCGAATGTCAGCAGTATGAATGAACATTTGACTGTCCGACTCGACTATTCGGTACAGCCCTACAAATGAGAACACTGCCACTGGGAAAATTGTCAGCTCGTGACGGCCTCTGACCAGGCTTGTTTTCATCAGTTGCTCCAACTAATGTGAGGGATGAATTGTGGAATGATAGAGCTATCTTATTCCAGATGGAATATTTTGAGGCAGATAAATACTCTTTCAAAGCTAAATGACTTGAAGACACCATGCAGGACCTTAGCGAGTGAGAGGTGCTGGGTAAGGTGGGACTTCCAACCTAAACAAACAAACTTCTCAGGTTAACGATGATAGACCCGCCTGCTCTTGCCTGTTCATCCAATGAGGACTTTCTGAGCGTGTGCACTGATTTAAAAAGCCAACCTCATATCAGTCAGTCAGTAAATGTGTATGTTTTTATACTATTTCATGCTTATATCTTTGACCTATAAATCTCCTCCATGGATTACATAATGTTACTGCACGTCTCTGCAGTCTGGATTTGATATCGTTAAAGAGATATCATGGGATGATTGAATGGCATCTACAAGGTAGCGAACACCAGCTTTGTTTGATGTATACTTGTTTGTGTGGTAATGGCTCATAAACATCCACAGCAATTTTGTTAGGGTGAGGCACCAATCTGGAAAATTAGGCTAACTTTCACCAACATCAGAAGAATCCTTTAAAAACTGCTAAAATATTGGTGGCACAAAAACGAACAATGTCATTCACACTCAGTACGTTTACATGCCCAGTTAAGTCAAGCTATGGTTATAGCTTGATTAGGCTATTTACTCAGACTACTGTCCTTGTCCCAGTATACAGGCACGGGTGGGAAATCGATTTATTGATGGGATCACGTCGCCTCCGCTACGATAGGTGGCGATATGCACTCTTTCCCCGCAGGCTCCGCCAATTCTAACAACTGGTAGCAGAAAGTCTCTTAAATGCAAATGGTCACGTAACACAAAGCGGCCCCTTGTTAGCTCAATACAGTTGAAACTAAGATATTCCATTAAAAAAACATTTTTTCTAAACACAGATTTAGCTACATCAACGAATTTCACATTTAGCTTTAGCTAATCGCTCCCTGGCCGCTAACATAACAGTTTTACACTGTTCGACTTCCGGGTCAAAGAACTTTAGCGCATGCTCCAGGTCAGCCCCATGTTCAGTCCGACTGCCCTGTATACATGCAGGAGTAAATCGACTCCCAATCGCATTATCTGGGTGTGTTAGTCGGACTTTTATAACTTTGATTTCAGTCGAGCCAACATGTTTACTTGTATTTCAAAAGTCCGGTTTTAAGCGGACTAACGCAATAATTTGATTTTTTTAAGTGTCATGTAAACGTACTGATTGACAATGATCAAAAATAAGTTTTCCCATACCAGTAGCACCGCTTGGAAACGGGGACTCCATGCTCCTGTGCAGCGTCGTCACGGCAACGATCTTTCTCTTGTGAATGCACAGTTTGGTGACATCAGAGTCTGCTTGGGCATCCTCAGCCGTCCTCTTTTGAACTGCAGCCCCGGGCTCAAAGTTAAACACCTGAAAGGTGGAGGAACAATGACACCAAGTGTGTGTTCAAGTCAACAATTGAGTCAAATATGGTCGCAGGTTGGTGAGCCAAAAAGTTCCTTTCTGGAAGAAGAAAAAACACTGACCTTATGAAGGATGAGTGGACACTCCAGGCCACACTTGCAGGTGCCATCAGTCAACAGGTAGGCCTTGGCCTGCTCCAGACAGGCTAGCACTGATCCACTGGGGCTGTGTGAAGGAGAGGGCAGAGACTGACCACTGGATCACACAGCCACTGCAGCTACTAGCATGATGGTTGACAGAAAAGCACCAACACCAGTATTGGATATGAAGCAGACACAAGGTTAAAACAGGCAATCGTGTAAGAATTTCCCCAACGCTAAAACCAGATACCAAGAGCCCTGTGGAATCTCAGACATCGAGGCAAATCAACCTCGTTTCCTGTTTACAACACATTCAGTGAGTAGAGGGATGCTCTGATGTCTTCATACTACGAGCACTCTAGGATGTTCGGGTGGACGCCGGGGAGAGGGGGGCGGGGTATGCATGATTGTAGTGACGTGAAAACTACGCTGACTTTGACGAATCCACCTGTCAAGAGCTTTGGCAGCACAAGGAAAATGTGTTCCTTGAATGTCTCTTCTGTAATGATGACCCTTTTCTACAGGGGTTTTAGAGAATCTGTTCTTATGTTCTGTATTGTGGCCTGGTTTGGTAACACGACCCTGGTCAATCAGAACAGGCTCGGTAGCCTTGTGGCCAGCAAGGTTACTTTCTGGGAGAGGTCAAGCCCAGCTCATAGACCTTTATAAGTGCTGAGGTAAGCCCCTCCCCTCCTGGAGGGCCCAGATCACGCCGTTCGCTCGGAGTTTGAGCTGTTGCCCTCAGGTCGTCGGCTGAGGGTAACCACAACCAGGACCAAGCGCTTCAAACTCTCCTTTGTCCCGGCTGCTATTCAGCTGATGAACAGCAGATGGCACTTTATTTTTCTGGTTTTGCCCTTTTGCACAGACTGCCTGCTACCTGTTGTACTTTTTAAAGTCTCTCTGCCTCCATTGCCATATTTTTAGGTTTGTAGGCTTCTGTCTTTTATCTTATCTTTTTTATTAGCATTTATATGTTTTGTATGATGTGTGTTTTATATTACCTGGCTGCAAACAAATTTCCCTGCAAGGGACAATAAAGTTACCTTTGACCTTTGACTTTGTAGTATTGTCTCGGAGAATATCACTACAGTTAGAAAGTTAGTGAGCTACTCTCTGGTATGTGGATGTTGAGTGCACCAGCCTCCAGTTAGTTGACACTTGTTTGGCTTCTACCATACGGCCTGGTGTACACAGCGTTCACACTGGATTCCCCAGGGCTCTCATGTGAAATTGTACTTGAACGCACAGGGTGTTGGCAGCACCCACAGATGGGAGCAAAGAGGGTCAACAGACGTTCCACAGACAAACTACACAAATGTAACTATGCGCCAAGAGCCACAAATACATTGATTGGCTTGTCAGAGAGGTGAGGCAAGATTTCTGGTGAAAACAGTGCCTCACCTCCATTCTGGTGCTAATCTAATCTAATCTAATCTAATCTAATGATATACTATAATTGAGGATCTGTCTGTCTGTCTGTTTGAAGTTGCAAGGTGCACCGTTGCTCTGATCGCCTCCCAAATTTGCCAAAACACTTTTCAGGGGTGTGGAATGAATCTAGTTAAAAAAAAAAAACGCCCACGGGGGCACTATTTCTTCTAATAGCTTTCCGGCAGACTGGATGCCTTGCGGCACATTGCTGCCTCTCACAGTTGGATGGTCTCCGTCTAGACCTGGTTCATCTTCTTTCAAGTTTCCGGTGTTTCTCACACCTCCTCAATCTTGGCTGTTGCGCCTCGTCTCATGTTCCTCCGCTCCTCATCCCTCCTGAGCAACGCGCCTTCACCTTTGTGAAGGGCTCCTCCGTTAACTCATTCCCCGTCAGTTTCAAAGGAAAGTCACAAGCCACCGCCAGTGTTTATTTTCCAAGACCCACAGAATATGTTCTTCTATGACGATGTAAACACTGGATATCCCAAAAGACAGAACAAAGCCTCACGTTTCATGGGGAAAAAATGTGTTTCTGCCTTCTTCCGTTCTTTAGTTATCGACACTTGAATGTAGGTTGTTCTCACTGAAAAAGCGCGTCTCTGACCAGAAAGCAGAGATACGTGCCTTTTTGTGCACCGAAGCGATTGAATAATTCACCCCCGCACGGAGAGAGCACCGGGGGCGGGTCATCACACTCTCGTCTCCGTGAGGCTGCTGGTGCTTCCGTGTACTCGGAATTGTGGAGGTCTGGGAGCATATTTGACGGCTGAAATGTACACTATGTGAGAGGGTTCACAAAGCAGATGACTGATCTAACTGACAGGAGCAGTGATTGCTCTGCGTTTACCAGTTTATTGTGAAATAAATCCTTCCGCGTTGAGTTACTGTCACAAGCCTGTGTGACAACGCCTCCAGTGTTTACCGTGTACCGCTTTGAGGCTCCAGGCCTGGCAGGCTGGATGTGTTTTGAGCTTACTGCATGAAGGGAGATTGATGCTGAGAACACAGGCTGGTTTTGTGTGGGGGGGAACTTTGGCTTGCAGAGAACTACATGATCGGTAAGCACTTCATAAGGTGGCCAAGAGCGCTATCTATCGAGTGGCAGTGAAAAGACGGATTGACGAATGTATTCACGTATTCAGCGGTATTTAATATAAAGTCCAGCTGAAGCGGTATTCACTGGCTCACACACTCTGTCTTTAATATCAAACCAAGGCCCCTGAGTGTTACTGTGGCCTTCTAAGCGGGATGTTCAGAGTGAGAAAGTGGTCAGCCAGGGTCACTTCCACCCCGCTGCCCTGCTCCAGCCTGTCTCTTCAGCTCCTCCTCCTCCTGGTCCCCGTCCCCCTGCAAGGCGCCGGGCTTGTACCTCTGGCTGAAGTGGGACAGCACCAGCCGCCGCACGCAGCAGTCCCAGCCGGGCCAGCGCCGCCACCATTTTAGGTGTGCTGTGCCCGTGCTCCACCGCGTTCTCCCGCCGGTGTTCATCCCCGAGCGTGGCCTCGTGGACCAAAACGTCCGCTCGGCTGCACGCCTTCAGCGGCCCTTCCCCCATGACGGAGCTGCAGTCCCCCAAAACACAGACTTTCCTCCCTGGTACGTACGGGCTCCTCCAGGACCTCGCTTGGCGACACCATGCGCCCGCTCTCTAATGTCACCGACTCTCCGGCTTTCAGGCGCCCGTACAGCGGTCCTGGTTTCAGGCCTAGTTCCTTTAATAGCTTTGCTATTCAGTCTCCCAGGCCGCTCCCGCTCCTGAACGGAGAAGCTGAAGGAGGGGATGCGGTGCAAGAGTCTGAAGGCCTTGACCACAAACCTCTTGTCTGCAAAGAGGAGGTAACATGTCCACGGAAAAAAAATCTGATTGGACTAATGAGCGGAAGACCCGCCTTTCTGCTTCCCATTCTGGTTGGTGCATGATTCATCCCCACGAAGTACAGATGGTATGGCGGAAGCATTTGAAAATTGCGGAAGCCAACTCGTCTGTTCTAAGAGATTAGGATTTATACATCCACTGCTTCCCTACATTCTGTCCCTCTACTCTCAGATCCCTCCATCCCGTACCAGTTTGAGCTAGAGAATCGTCTTTTCAGATGATGTCACTGTTGACATTATGATGTCACAGATGATGTCACTGTTGACATTATGACGCATCACTAAAGGTCAGGCTATATAAGTGGTGGAGTATAACTAGAGCTGCGTTCCAATACCCATACTTGTACTTCTTTCTTGTAGTATGTACTGCCGCTGCCCTCACAAAGTATGGATTGTAGTGTGCAGCATGCATGCAAAATGCATACTATAGGGACACACTACATCTGTCATCACGTGAGCTTCCTGAACTCCGACCTCTTGCTCACTTCCGCCGACGTCCGCAGCGCCACATTTGAGGTTTTTTTTTTTTTTTTTTTTTCTCTCTCAATAAACAAAGTCTGGCAGTAACAAACAGTACATTATACAAAAAATTCAGACTAAACATTTACAAAATTGGAACAGACAATCAAATAAACAAAATCAAATAAATAAAGCAAAAACATTAAGTCAGAGTTCTAAACAGGAATCAAGATATGCATGTTTTGGTACACACTCCATGCTTGTTTGGTTTTAACATATTTCAAGGCTTTCTTAAAGTTAATTATCTCATTCATGAACACGCAGCTCAGTCAGTGCGACGTAACTCCAGTAGGTGGGGGTAATGCACAAAAAGTTGTTTGCCAACCGCCATAAAACATTAGAAGAAGAAAAAGAAGATGTAACTTCCTGCTGCGCAAAGGATTGTGGGGAAGATTGGCTGAAACAGCATGCATCGATGCATACTCCGAAATAGGAGCTGATGTAGTACAACATCCTGGTACTCTTGGCATACTGCATCTGACATACTATGTATTGGGACATACTAATTCTTTTTTTGCCTACTAAATAGTATGGAAGTATGGGTATTGGAACGGGGCCTAGGACTGGTACGGTGAAAGAAGAAAAGACCTAAGAGGACCAGAAGGACAGAATGTAGGGTAACGGTGGTTGGATGAATCCAGAAGGCGGCGTAATGCAACATAAAGGATGCCAACTGCCATAAACTGCCAACATATCACTGGACTACTACTACATCAATCATTATGACAAGAAACACACTTTTTATTTTATTTAAAAAAAGATGGGGGGTGGGGGGCGTCCTAATCACCTTTAGATAATGCAGTTTGTGGGCAAATATACTGTAGGATCACAAATAACAGAATACCATATGAGACACTTAGTTGAACTGTGGAGAGGACACAGTCTTCTCTATGTAGAATTGTCAGTGTTTTCAAACGTGTCTCCACAGAAGGGCCATGTTAGCCAGGTTGCTCATGCAGAGAGGGACTATACTTTGTGGGATGCAATATCTGCCTCTCCCTCTAGGGAGTTCTGGTTGACAGGCTTCGCTTCCAAAACACTGACACCAGACCTCCTTTTCCTCCACTGCCTTGACCAGAAATACTGGAACTATTTGTGAGGACATGAAATAAAAGGTCACAACGATTCTTCTTCCATGACAGCCCTATTACACTGACCTACAAGTAAAAGGCCAATTAAAAGGTTAAAAACAGACAAAAACACTGAACTATGAGGTGTTGCAAGAGTTTCAGGTTTCAATTGTCATGGTGTCAGGATTGGTCAAATCGATTGGTCAATCGGCAAAAAAATAATCACCAATTATTTTTTATAATCAATTCATCATTTAATCTATTTTTTAAGAAACTAGAAATACCGCATTGTGGTTGTATGCCTCCGCCAACAAGTCAGCAGTCAACATCTATGTCTGTCCAGACTCATACAAGCACAAATACAATGAAGCCCACAGCGCAGTGGTGTGGCCATTCAGGCTTATGGCACTTTAGGCAATGTTTGGGAGTAGAACATGAAGGGAAATCTGCGCCTCAGCCGACGAACGTTGCAGACTGGTGCCTCAGACCAGGGACAAATGATTCAAAATGAAAGATGAGATCTGGAGCAAACAGTCAATTTTTGCAAATTTAATAGGTGCAACTATTAAATTTGCTAAGTTTGCTCCAGATCTCATCTCTCATTTTGAATGTTTGGGAGTACCTCAACAACACAGCTAATCGTTTTCAACATGGAAATTAGTCCTACCCCAAAACCACCCACATACCCCCAATCACCACTAGACACCAGTCGAACCCCAACTCTGTATCACCCCTCTATCCCTAGCTACGGCCCCTTTCCCCTAAGCCCACCCCTTTCCCTCACCACGGTCCTTCCCGCCACTCAAAGGCCCCCATCCACCCCTCAAGCACTGACTCTCTACTACCTTCCTATCGTTAGCTGTGGCCCATTTTCCCCGCCACTTACTGATCCCGCCCCCTCCCACCACCCACATCCCCCTAGACATTCCCCCAACCCACCCCTCAAATCCCAAATCTCTACAACTTTCGTATCGCTAGCTACAGCCCCTTTTCCCCAGCCCCGCCCCCCTTCCTTGACCCCACACATCCTCCCACCACCCACATCCCCCTAGCCACCCCTCTAGCCCCAACCGTCTATGATCGTCCTATCCCTAGCTATGGTCCCTTTTCCCTAACCAGGGAGTTCCCCAAGCCCCGGTAGCCAGCGATGTCTCCGCCTACTGGCCTCTGGCCTGCCGGTTACTTTATACACTGTGGGGAGAAAAAAAAAAAAAAAAAAAAATTACAGTGCACCTGAACGCAACATTCATGTCATTCTGGCCAATACTCCACTTCTGTTATAACATTTCAGTCTGGAATATGGAATATCTTTCAATAATCTTTATGACTAAAAGGCTAAAGGTAATCTCATGTGTAAGAAATGACTGTTCTACATTGAAGTAAAACTAAATAATTAACTTGTTGGTTTTGGATTTATTTAGCTTCAAGAGTGCCACTTACTGATACTTATGCTTAAATTAACCCACTCATATTCTGGTTTATTTCAAGAAAAACATTTTGGCTAGTGGAAATTCTAATTGGCTGGTAACTTCTAGCAGCCATATTGGCAGGTGGTCAAAAAAGTTAATTTCAAGCCCTGCAGGGAAAGCAAGTGGTGACATAGGACTGAGTGAGAAAAGGATCAAATATTGGTGTTTAAGACTGAATAATGACATCACAACTGTTAATTTAAAATGAGTTATTCCTCTAAACCTGACTTGAAATGCCCCAAATCTTTCCGCGCCGGCGCCGTTTGACCCCCAACCCTCAGCTAAATCTGGCTCTCTGGTAGCGAGGACATTTTTTTGTGGTGCTCTCTATCATCAAAGTTCCTGGATTACGGCATGACAATATTTGTTCGGCCCCCGGCAACAATCTGGGTTTCTCATGTGGCCCCCCACGAAAAATAATTGCCCACCCCTGATCTAGCCTCTTAAATTGGTTCTCAAAGTGATCCAGATTCATGCATTTTAGTTTAAAATGTACACATTTTTCTTACAGGGGGCATGGCCCCCCGAACCCCCCAAGAGGGTCCAAGCAAGGTCTACCCACCACAATCTCTCCAAATCCTGTGGGAAACATACAGTTATTAGTATTTTCTTTGTTCTTAAAAATATACATTGCCTGTTTGTGTTTTGCAATATGGATATTGTTTTATTTATAATTAAATTGAGCATTGGGCCTTTATAAGAATGTTTATTTGTATTATTTCAATTGTCACACTCATGGATACATATTTGAGGTTTGTTTATTAATTGGGAAAAGGACCACTGGAACAAATGCCGCGAACATGATCCGGCTACTTTTTCAATCTGACTGGCAGTGGCTACTCAAAAGTTTGGGGAACTCTCTGCCTAACCCAGCTCCTTTCCCTCACCACGTCCCTTACCACCACCCACACGCACTATAGCCACTCCCCCTACACACCCCTCAAATCCCGACTCTCTACGACCTTCCTATCCCTAGCTATGGGCATTTCCCTAGCTCCACCCCTTTCCCTCTCCCCACTACCTAGCCCAGCCCCCTTCCTTGATGGCGGCATGCGGCCACAGTGACCTTGAACTTTGACCTTTGTCCACCAAAATCTAATCACTTCATAAATTTTAAGGAATTCCGTCAAGGCATTTCTGAGATATTTTCACTTCTTAACTGTAAATATTTTCTGGTTTCTTTAGTCTTCTATGACAGTAAACTGATTATCTTTGGGTTGTTGACTGCTGGTCAAAAGAAGACATTTGAGGATGTCATCTCGGCAAAAGTGGCATTTTATAGACCAAGCAACTAATCGATTATAGATTAAGTGAGAAAATATTCAAGATTAATCAATAATGAAAATAGCCATTATTTGCTGCCCTATTCACCTTATGTTCCAACACAGGGGTCAGCCAGTTACTTCCTATTGTGTTTACACTTCCTGTGTGACAGTACAGTACCAAAGAGCGTGGAAGGAAAGAGACGACACTCCGGCCATTTTTGGAAACAGAATGCGCCTCGCAGTGGTCAGCTGCGGTAGCGCTGGCCCCTATAATCAGCCTCTCTAAACAGTAACTCAACGGGAGTTGAACCTCGGGTCCTTTTCATTAGGTATTTATCTTGAAAAAACTAAACAAAGAAAACGAAAAATTTTGCTTAGTTTCCACAATATGGTTGTTGTTTTACATCCCTGCACTACACCACTTCAATCAAGATTTGCAGTACGCCCGGAAAAGATGTGAATCCCCAAAGTTTAGAGTGTTCTCCCATTGAGTTACTGTTTAGAGAGGCTGATTATAGGGGCCAGCGCTACCGCAGCTGACCACTGCGAGCCTGTGCGAGGTTCTTTTGGCGCTGTCACGCTTCCAAAAATAAAAAATGGCGGAGGCTGCTGGGCGCTGATGTTGCAATGGGGCAATATGGAGCGGTCATTTCTTTCCATAAAAGTTATTTGACAGTACTAGTGAGCAGCAGGTAAAACAGACGGTGTTTTGAACAGGAAGTCATAACACAACTGGGTAGGTGGGCGGGGCTACATACTGTAAAGTGAATACTTAACATGAAAAGAGAAAGTAGAACAACAGATATATAAATATGAGCAACTAAGAAGGATAGTGTACTTCAAATCCAGCATGAGGATCCTTACCTGATGTAGAGAACTCTGCTGTGGTGGATTTTCCGTTTCCAGCCTATTGGGACGTGAGCTGATGGCCCGCCGTCTGCACACTGACCACCATACTTCATTGTTCTGTCCATCATCCTCCAGGTCCACATTCACTGCCTGGCCAAATATCTCAAGTCTATCAGACTAGTGGTAGGCCTTTGCTTCATCCTGGCCCTGATCAGTGAACCCACCTCCCAAGAGATGGGGGATGTCCGGCAGATACATTGTCATTCACCCTCACATACACCCTAAAATCCATTGGTAGCAGTGGGGGATGAGTTGTTGTTTTTCTGGTTCCAATTGGGCTACCCACCCTCCTCCATGACACATTCAAATACCCCTGGAAGCACCTCTCTGGCAGGGTGTAGGTAGCCTCACAGTGGAGACCACACACTGAGGTCTGTGGTCAACCCAGTTCTGCTGATGTCTAAACTTCTCATATATATATACCGTATATAAGCACAATGACTACTGGTCTCTGTGACGGCCTGGGGTGGGGCATTTGAAGGAATGGCTGGTGGTGCCAACAGGAGCAGCCCGGGTCGTGGGTGACCAGCCAACAACAGCGGTCAGTTGGGCATGAAAGACATCGGCTGTTGGACAAATGAGATGGGCTTCATGGGGGACTATGGGGGGCACCGACTGTGACTCTTTAGCTTCATGATGTTTCAGATGTCCGTCAGCATGACGGCATCCCAATACGGGCAAGATAAGAGGCGCCTCAGTTTAGCATCCCATAACATCTGTAAAAGGAAACAAAGAAACAGCATTGTTAGGCCCGGGTGATATGGAAAACATCAAATATCACTATATAAGTTATTATTGAGTTATGCTTTATTTATCCCCATGGGGAAATTCATCCTCTGCATTTGACCCATCCTCTACTAGGCACCTTCCTAGAACTAGGAGCAGTGAGCAGCCGCAGTGCAGCACCCGGGGACCAACTCCAGTTCTTTTGCCATTGCCTTGGTCAGGGGCACTGACAGGAGTATTAACGCTAACATACATGTCTTTGCTGGTGGGAGGAAACTGGAGCACCCGGAGAAAACCCACACAAACACGGGGAGAACATGCAAACTCCACACAGGAAGGACCTGGGACGGACCGGGGTTCGAACCCGGGACCTTTTTGCTGTGAGGCAACAGCACTAACCACTGAGCCACCGTGCCGTCCCGATATTTTGAATCAAATACCTCAATATCAATATTGCGACAATGGGTACTTTCACAACATATTTACACAATGAGATTTTTGATAAATAATCATTAGTCATGATGGTATAATGACTAAGTGGTTAAAAAGGCAAATAATAGGGACAGCTAGAACAGTTCAGACAATGACATTAGTTGACTGTAATTCAGCCTTTAAAAGCAGGAAAAGACACTTCTGCCATATCACCATTAGAGATAGATCCATTAATCGGACGGCCAATCATTGGCATTTTGAGATAACTGATCGATTGAAAAAATATCTGATGTGCAAATCTTGTCGGCTGGCTACTATTTTCACCCAGCTGGTTATTGTATGCACTATGCACTAGTGGAAAACGCTGTCCACCCATCCTTCAATAGCATAGAGCACCATTTAGATCTAAATGGTTTCTGGGGGGGGGGGGGTCTTCTGATTCCCATGTGGGCATCAGCTTAGCAGTGATCCTCACTATTTCTTCGATGAGAGCCGCACTGGCAGGACAAAGTCAATAGGAGAGCCACTTTTACCGCAAAACACCAAAAGCCACCCCAACCAAGCACATCTGCCTACCATTTTTTTGTTTTATTGTTTTCCACACACACACACACACACACACACACACACACACACACACACACACACACACACATATATACCAGTTTCCCCTAGAAAATCTTTCAGGCCTGGAGGGATTTCGAAACGTACCCTGACCGCAACGGTGGGGGCCGTCGCTGGCGACGCTGAAGTTTTAGCTAACCTGTTCGCATCTATGTTCGCAATGGCATCCCAAGTATCATCATACTATTAGGGGATGCGATGCGAACAGTTGTATTATGGGATGTGCGTTTCCCAGGCAACGACACACGTTGACAAGTTTTGGAACATCGCTGCACGCTGGCACAATCCTAAAAGCAAAATGCTTATTGTTTTGAATGATTTGGCACCTTCTATTACTGTCAACACCAGTATTGTTGTATTGTAATAATATGCCATAAAGGTTTATTGAAATTTTGGGGAGAGCAAGGGGGGGGGGGGGGGGTCTAAAAAAAATAAAAATAAAAAAATTGCAATTTCTTAGAGCCGCCAACTAAAGCTTCGAGAGCCGCCAGCGTCTCGCAAGCCGCGCAATGAGGAACTAGGGCTTAGCTCAGGGGTGGGCAATTATTTTTCATGGAGGGCCACATGAGAAACCCAGATTGTTGCCGGGGCCGAACAAATATTGTCATGCCGTAACCCATGGATGGGTAACTTTGATGATAGAGAGGGCCACAAAAAATGTCCTCGCTACCAGGTTTTGCTGAGGGCCGAACAGCGCCAGCGTGAAAAATTTGGTGCATTTGAAGCCACGTTTAGAGGATTAACTAATTTTAAATTAACAGTTGTGATGTCATTATTCAGTCTTAACCACCAATATTTCATCCTTTTCTCACTCACTCCTATGTCACCACCTGCTCTCAGGGTTTGAAATTAACTTTTTTGACCACCTGCCAATATGGCTGCTAGATTTTAAAGTTACCAGGCAATTAGAATTTCCACTAGCCAAAATGTTTTTCTTGAAATAAATCAGAATATGAGTGGGTTAATTTAAGCATAAGTATCAGTAAGTGGCCCGGGATGATCAAAGCCTGTGTTGCGGGTCACACGAACAAAAATGCAGTCTTGAAGCTAAATAAATCCAAAACCAATGAGTTAATTATGTAAATTTCTAATTCAATGTAGCCTTTTAGTCATAAAGATTATTGAAAGATATTCCATATTCCAGACTGAAATGCTATAACAGAAGTGGAGTATTGGCCAGAATGACATGAACATTTGGACACTTATTCAGCGGGTATCTTGCATGTTGCGTTCAGGTGCACTGTGTGTAAAAAAAAAATCAAAACAAACACAAAAACTCAGCCAACAAGCTCCTCATAGAAACCAATGTTGAAATGGCAGTGGCTGACAGAGAAAACCCATCAAGAATGCACAGGAGGGATATTATCATTATTACAGGAGGGATATTATCATCTTGTTACAGGATGGATATTATCATGTTACAGGGGGGATATTATCATGTTGTTACATGAGGGATATTATCATTATTACAGGAGGGATATTATAATCTTGTTACAGGAGGGATATTATCATGTTACAGGGGGGATATTATAATCTTGTTACAGGAGGGATATTATCATTATTACAGGAGGGATATTATAATCTTGTTACAGGAGGGATATTATCATTATTACAGGAGGGATATTATAATCTTGTTACAGGAGGGATATTATCATTATTACAGGAGGGATATTATAATCTTGTTACATGAGGGATATTATCATTATTACAGGAGGGATATTATAATCTTGTTACAGGAGGGATATTATCATTATTACAGGAGGGATATTATAATCTTGTTACAGGAGGGATATTATCATTATTACGGGAGGGATATTATCATGTTGTTACAGGAGGGATATTATCATCTTGTTACAGGAGGGATATTATCAACTTGTTACAGGAGGGATATTATCATTATTACAGGAGGGATATTATAATCTTGTTACAGGAGGGATATTATCATGTTACAGGGGGGATATTATAATCTTGTTACAGGAGGGATATTATCATTATTACAGGAGGGATATTATAATCTTGTTACAGGAGGGATATTATCATTATTACAGGAGGGATATTATAATCTTGTTACATGAGGGATATTATCATTATTACAGGAGGGATATTATAATCTTGTTACAGGAGGGATATTATCATTATTACAGGAGGGATATTATAATCTTGTTACAGGATGGATATTATCATTATTACGGGAGGGATATTATCATGTTGTTACAGGAGGGATATTATCATCTTGTTACAGGAGGGATATTATCAACTTGTTACAGGAGGGATATTATCATTATTACAGGAGGGATATTATAATCTTGTTACAGGAGGGATATTATCATTATTACAGGAGGGATATTATCATGTTGTTACAGGAGGGATAGAGGGATATATTATCAACTTGTTAGAGGAGGGATATTATCATCTTGTTACAGGAGGGATATTATCATTATTACAGGAGGGATATTATCATCTTGTTACAGGATGGATATTATCATCTTGTTACAGGAGGGATATTATCATTATTACAGGAGGGATATTATCATGTTGTTACAGGATGGATATTATCATCTTGTTACAGGAGGGATATTATCATTATTACAGGAGGGATATTATCATGTTGTTACAGGAGGGATATTATCATCTTGTTACAGGAGGGATATTATCATTATTACAGGATGGATATTATCATCTTGTTACAGGAGGGATATTATCATTATTACAGGATGGATATTATCATCTTGTTACAGGAGGGATATTATCATTATTACAGGAGGGATATTATCATGTTGTTACAGGAGGGATATTATCATTATTACAGGAGGGATATTATCATCTTGTTACAGGAGGGATATTATCATTATTACAGGATGGATATTATCATCTTGTTACAGGAGGGATATTATCATTATTACAGGAGGGATATGATCATGATTACAGGATGGATATTATCATCTTGTTACAGGAGGGATATTATCATCTTGTTACATTAGGGATATTATCATTATTACAGGAGGGATATGATCATGATTACAGGATGGATATTATCATCTTGTTACAGGAGGGATATTATCATCTTGTTACAGGAGGGATATTATCATCTTGTTACAGGAGGGATATTATCATCTTGTTACAGGAGGGATAGAGGGATATTATCAACTTGTTACAGGAGGGATATTATCATTATTACAGGAGGGATATGATCATGTTACAGGAGGGATAGAGGGATATATTATCAACTTGTTACGGGAGGGATATTATCATCTTGTTACAGGAGGGATATTATCATTGTTACAGGAGGGATAGAGGGATATTATCAACTTGTTACAGGAGGGATATGATCATCTTCTTGCCACTGGTGAAGCCAAGCGCTAGATTAAAGCGGGGGATGGTATGGGGGGAGATCCGATCGACAGGCTGTTTTGCAGTTGTGACTAAGGTATGATCAAGTCCCACAGCAGATTATTCACAATAAGTTACAAACATTTCCTTGGAAATGAATTCTGTTCATTGCGTTTGTCCAACTTCCATGGCTTCACAAATGGAGGATATACAAAATAATAACAATAAATAAATAAACAAATAAATAAATAAAAAATAAATAAAATAAAGTCTTCTTCATGATACTCAAAATACACTTAGTTTACACAGCCTGAAAATATAACACAAAGCAGTAAAACAAAATTAAGACAATAAATAATGACATGAGAGTATAGATCAATCAAATGAAATGATGATGGTAGATCATAGATGGATGAACAGAATGTTGCATCAACAGAGACTGGTGGTGGCAACAACAGCCAGTTAGCTGTACACCTCCGAGGGACAGACAACTGAAGATTTGTTCCAAACTATAGGTTTATTAACTTTAAGCCCTACTGAAATGAATTCACACAGATGAGTAGTCCTGTTATTTAGCTAATTGTTGTTGTTTTTGGTGGCAGTGGCACTATAGCTATCACACACTGTAGCTATCATCTCTCAGTACCTGCCAACTTATCAACCTCAATTCTGGGCTGCTCAATGCAGCTCAGTACTCTCTCTGAGACTCAATAATGCATTACAGGGTCAATGTGAATCATTGTGCACTTCCTCTTATGGAGAATGACTGATTCATAGCAAAACACACTCAAAACACTCTGAACATTATCCTTCTTCTTCTCATTGTGCATTATTATGGCTTGGAGTTTTGACAACTTTTGATTCTAAATTGGCACTGACATAAGAGCCTACCTCTAGACCAGCCATTCCCAACCTGTGGGCCAGCGCCCACTGGTGGGCAGCGAAGTTAAGCGGGCCACCAAATCATTTGCAAAACATTACAGTCTATGTGATTGTATTATTATTACTAGATTATCAGGCCGCTACGTGGCCTGATAATCTAGTTCGGTGGGACTCCGGCCCCTCGTGTGTGTGTGTGTGTGTGTGTGTGTGTGTGTGTGTGTGTGTGTGTGTGTGTGTGTGTGTGTGTGTGTGTGTGTGTGTGTTTGTGTGTGTGTGTGTGTGTGTGTGTGTGTTTATGGTGTTGTGTTTGTAAGGAGCTGGCGCATCGGGGGTTAATGTCGTATGAGCTGGCGCATCGGGGGTTAATGTCATATGAGCTGGCGCATCGGGGGTTAATGTCGTATGAGCTGGCGCCTCAGGGGTTAATGTCGAATGAGGTGGCACCCCAGGAGTTAATGTGTGAGCGTGTGTGTGTGTGTGTGTGGGGGGGGGGGGGGGGGTAGCGTGGTATTGGTCGGGTGGGGTGTAACTCGTGACACAAAACGCAAATCGTGACTAACAGACAGACACCGCCCGCCTAGGCAATTTTATTATAGTATTATTATTATTATTATTATTATGTACGTACTGTACATAATACTATACATTTCTCCATTTTTGAAGGGATACATTATTTAATTTGTAATCAATTATTTGTTAAATAGCCTATTCTTGACGTCACGCAACCAGAACTGGGGTAGACAGCACCTCAAAACAATGAGCGTGGACGTGAATTCTGTGAACACACAAGTATATCAATGACACGGACGTGGTCTGAGCTTCGGTTTTTAACCCGAATATTACAAAATCCCCACTGACTCATAACAGGTCTAAAGTCATGTTATAGCAGTCTGGCGCACTTAGTGACAACTGACAAGCAAGACAACAGTAAAACTCACAGGTTTTTGTATTGAGTTTGGCGTCAGTGGGCGTAACCCATAGGAGAGTGAGCCCCGTTCCTCCAGTGTTGCGTAGCAACAACACTACAACAGGTGTCCTCAAGAAGCTGTCCTCAAGAATTACACACAGCCCCTCACTTTTAGTTTCTGCTTTCTCAGTGTGTGGTGCTGATGGACAGCTCCTGTTGACTGTTCTGTATTGTTTATCTGATGTTAGATGTTATTGTGATGTCATGTTTTTATAAGACCAGGGACCATGATGGAAATAAGTGTTTGCACTTTTCATGTCATCCCTTGGATGTTGTTATGCATTGTCCAAAATAAAGTCATTCATTCATTTTATCATTAAATTAAAAAGTGCTCTGAGAAGGCATTATTTGGCCTCGGTACTGTTTACGGTCAGATGTGGGCCCGCAAACATTTTTGAGATTTCCAAGTGGGCCATGACTTGGAAAAGGTTGGGAAGTACCGGTAACTGCTGCTCTATAAACTGTTACTAATAGAAGTAACTGCTGCTCTATAAACTGTTACTAATAGAAGTACTGTGCTCTATAAACTGTTACTAATAGAAGTAACTGCTGCTCTATAAACTGTTACTAATAGAAGTACTGTGCTCTATAAACTGTTACTAATAGAAGTACTGTGCTCTATAAACTGTTACTAATAGAAGTACTGTGCGTTATAAACTGTTACTAATAGGTACATGACAGTATAACAGAGTCTCCATCTCAGCAGGCATGTGATCAGTGCCACAACATAGGAATATCTGGGAACCCAGAGTCAGTCTATCACTCTGACGACTAATACGGCTCTGGAACACCAGAGTCAGTCTATCACTCTGACGACTAATACGACTCTGAACCCAGAGTCAGTCTATCACTCTGACGACTAATACGGCTCTGAACCCAGAGTCAGTCTATCACTCTGACGACTAATACGACTCTGAACCCAGAGTCAGTCTATCACTCTGACGACTAATACGGCTCTGAACCCAGAGTCAGTCTATCACTCTGACGACTAATACGACTCTGAACCCAGAGTCAGTCTATCACTCTGACGACTAATACGGCTCTGAACCCAGAGTCAGTCTATCACTCTGACGACTAATACGACTCTGAACCCAGAGTCAGTCTATCACTCTGACGACTAATACGGCTCTGAACCCAGAGTCAGTCTATCACTCTGACGACTAATACGACTCTGAACCCAGAGTCAGTCTATCACTCTGACGACTAATACGGCTCTGAACCCAGAGTCAGTCTATCACTCTGACGACTAATACGACTCTGAACCCAGAGTCAGTCTATCACTCTGACGACTAATACGACTCTGGAACACCAGAGTCAGTCTATCACTCTGACGACTAATACGACTCTGAACCCAGAGTCAGTCTATCACTCTGACGACTAATACGACTCTGAACCCAGAGTCAGTCTATCACTCTGACGACTAATACGGCTCTGAACCCAGAGTCAGTCTATCACTCTGACGACTAATACGACTCTGAACCCAGAGTCAGTCTATCAATCTGACGACTAATACGACTCTGAACCCAGAGTCAGTCTATCACTCTGACGACTAATACGGCTCTGGAACACCAGAGTCAGTCTATCACTCTGACGACTAATACGGCTCTGGAACACCAGAGTCAGTCTATCACTCTGACGACTAATACGACTCTGAACCCAGAGTCAGTCTATCACTCTGACGACTAATACGACTCTGAACCCAGAGTCAGTCTATCACTCTGACGACTAATACGACTCTGAACCCAGAGTCAGTCTATCACTCTGACGACTAATACGACTCTGAACCCAGAGTCAGTCTATCACTCTGACGACTAATACGACTCTGAACCCAGAGTCAGTCTATCACTCTGACGACTAATACGACTCTGAACCCAGAGTCAGTCTATCACTCTGACGACTAATACGGCTCTGAACCCAGAGTCAGTCTATCACTCTGACGACTAATACGACTCTGAACCCAGAGTCAGTCTATCAATCTGACGACTAATACGACTCTGAACCCAGAGTCAGTCTATCACTCTGACGACTAATACGGCTCTGGAACACCAGAGTCAGTCTATCACTCTGACGACTAATACGGCTCTGGAACACCAGAGTCAGTCTATCACTCTGACGACTAATACGACTCTGAACCCAGAGTCAGTCTATCACTCTGACGACTATGACGACTAATACGACTCTGAACCCAGAGTCAGTCTATCACTCTGACGACTAATACGACTCTGAACCCAGAGTCAGTCTATCACTCTGACGACTAATACGACTCTGAACCCAGAGTCAGTC